>NW_019524838.1:73413-114258 GCF_002814215.2 Seriola lalandi dorsalis | reverse complement strand
TTTTTTTTTTGATTAAACATACTGATAGTGATTTTTTTGGGTTGTGTTCAGATGGTGTTTACAGAAACAGATTTTTGAGAAACAGTACAAGCATTAGTAATGTGGCTATGATGGCTATTCAGGTTCAGTGTTTAATTCATTCAGCAGAAACAGTCAGATACCGAAGTACCGTACAGAAAATTATAGCATGTCACTATTACACTGCTTTTAAGACCTACAGAAGACAGTATTGAAATGATATGTACAGTAATACATTAACTGAAGTCGAGGGCTTACATCGAATATTTTGCAAAACATTAGTTGATGAGAAGAGTCTTAGTCGACCAGGTTTTGATTGGTCAGTTGGTTGTAAGGAAAAAAATCAAACTCCTCAAGAAGTGGTGACACTCAGCCACACAGTTAGTCAGACATCTTTTACATGATTGGTCCCTGTGGTTACAAGATAATGGGCAGGAAATTAAAAGTGTAGGATGATTTTGTGAGGGTAAAGGACGACCACAGGAAAGTGACATGCAAATCTGCAGGAAAACATTTGCCTATCATTCGTCAACCTCAAACATGGCTTATCATTTCAAACATGGAAGTAGCATGAAGTTAGCCACTTAGCATGGCCACTTGTTGATGTTAGATAGCGGAGATAAATATTTCTCTATTCTTCTTGTCTTGGTGTTAAAAGTTCAGTGTGACAAATACAGCAACAAAATGTTGTCTCCTCGCTGGTTGTTCGGACACATTCAGAATCGTTACTGCTTTTGCCAGTGTCTTTATCAGATGGCTTGCTTCGCGCACATGCTTGTAAAATTGCTATTTTAAAGGCTCATTGTTACAGTTTTGTATTTCTCTGTAATGTAGCACAGTGTTAACAATGTCTTTTATGGCTTTCTTTCTCTGCCTTTGACTTTTCTGATGCCCCCCAAAAATACACAGTGGGAACCACAATTATGAAACCCATTAATTAAATTAATATCAGAAACGTGCTATGAATAGTCGATTAATGGCTTGAACTGACGACTACTAATCTAATTGGAAAATCTTCACATTCAGAAAAGTTTCAGATTCTGCTTATTCCAATTCCCTGTTTCGATTCCAAAACGTAAAAAAAAAAAAAGAGGTCAAATGTTTGATAGCAAAATTATCTTTTTATCTTGTTCTTTTAACTAACCCTAAAATCTAAATGTAAGTATTAAAACTGATTTTATAAATAAAATGTATTTAATAGTGTTTACTATTTACTAGTGTTTACTAAATGCATATAATAAAAACATATGCAGACGTGCAATAAAAAAAGAATAATAGATAAAGATTAATCTAGAGCAGATGCACACAGAGAGGGTGTGAGTTGCCAGGCATCTACATGTTTGTGTGTATGTGTGTGAGCTAGTGATTAATGGAGAAAGGCAGAGACCTGGAGAGCGTGTGCGATATATAATGAACTCTCTTTTGAGTGAGGGAATATTGAACACAGGCTGCTTGTCCAGACTGAAATGTGTAGTGATAAAATTTTTAAATGGAAAGAAGATGGAAGGGTGGACCTCCCTCCCTTCTCTCTCTCGTGGTACATCTTTCACACTGTTGTGATGTTGGCCGTGCATGCTAGCTCGTATCTACACAAATGGACGCGCTATTGCATTGATGCAGGTCCTGACAGATAGCTACGTACGTCCTTGCAGATATGCCTTTGTTTGCCATAATAGAGGGTTGTTGCATGTAGGGACCAATAAGCAGAACCGAAATTCAGTTTTTTTTACAGGGACCTGATAATGGGATTTTGGATTCAGTTCTAATTTGGAACAGAGTTCAGATTTCCAATCTGTGTCTTACACATGTGGTACAGTGCTAATGTCTCTTAAAATTAAGACCACATTTCCCATAAACCCGCTGCTTCCTGTCACAAAGAGGATGTTACCACTTGCTCACTTTGCTCTGCTGCAGCATTGGCCACAGAGGCTGCCAGTCTTCGGTGATGGTGAAGTATAGATAAACATTATAATGATTTACTGATAATAAAATATGAATAGCTCCTTTAAGCTTATTCTACTGTTGTATTAACTATAATTAATGGTTAAATGCGAAAAACGCATGGTGATAATGAGTCACCACTGAATGTTATTTTCCCACATAGTAGACATATTGCATCATTTATCTGATTGATTAGGACCCTATGGAGGATTTTCTCTTTAAATGTGAACTTCTGCTGTAATGGTTCCTATTATGCTGTAGAAGTGTAGTTGAGAGACAGAGAGTGGCGCCGTACTGCTTTTGAGCAGGTGCCATAGTTGTTATCAGACTGGTTGGGGGGGAGGAGGGTAGGGGAGTTGGGGGTAAAAGCTGATTTACTGTGAAGTGTTCTCACAGAAACTCTCATTCTTCCAGGCACAGACACAAGCTGCAGGTCTGCCCCTGGGGAATGTTGTTCAAAAGTCTGAAGGATATTTTTCAAAGACTGTGAAGGTGGAGCTGCTGTTTTCTTTTCATGGCACAAAAAGTAGTCTGTAGTGAAGTTTAACTTACATCAAGTGTTTTAGTGGGGAAATAACTATAACCAGAATAAGCACTGATGATGCTGAAAAAGTTCTGTGTGAGTGACTATGTTTGCATTATGGTCTCATTATTACACTCAGTTGAACTCCAAGTATGTTGTGTAAACTAGAATCTGTGTAAAGGCCTCTCATCTCTGTGGTGGAGAGGCACTGGGATACAGAGGCACTAGGCATTTGTTTAAATATGGTCTGGTAACAATCAGCCAAGATTCACTCTGCATGTGTGTGTGTGTGTGTGTGTGTGTGTGTGTGTGTGTGTGTGTGTATGTGTGTCTGAAGGCAGGTGGTGTTTGAAGGACCTTTAACAGTCTTGCTCCATCCTTTTCCACTCACCACTGTCTGACCTTTGACCCAGGCTTGTTAGAGCTATCAATAATGGGGCCAGTCCGAGCTAACACACACACACGTGCACATATGCACACACACATTCAGCAAGGAAATTAGGCTGTGAAAATACCCTGAGCTCAGACAAGGTCATGGTCAGCATTGTCTCATGTCTCCCTGCAGGAATATATCCCTCCATCAAGGATCACTTCTTCAATTCTCTCTACCCCTGCTTCCATCAGTTCCCTCTTCTCCACAACTTAACACCTCTCCCTCATTTTCTCTTTCATGTTTACTGTTAGTTTAGCTGTGTATATTGTGACTGCATGAGAAAGTCCTATGTTTATTTGATACTTCAGAGAATGAGGGAGTCGATCCATTCAACTTGTGACCTCAAAGGCCTCGTCCGTGTGTTTGAGGCTCAAAGAATAAACACAACTCACTTTAGGAATTCCTATACTGTGTTATTCTTGTCATCTAAGGCCAGCCGATCAATATTTGTGAACACTGACAATAAGAAAATCTTTCCAAAACAGAGAAACTGGAGAAGCAAGAGTCAAACATAGGATGTTATCAGTTATAAGGTCTGCAGCTGCTCATGAGACAGTGAATTGGAAACTTGTTTTGCTATTTCTTTTGGACATATCAAGGATTTCTCTTTAAATGTTTTCTTTGATTTTCCAAAGATGACTCTTGTTATGCCTACATAAGTACACCATTTCTAATAGTTGGAATTCCTTTACAGAACTATAGTAAAGAAAAAAAGAACTCCTAATCATGTACATATTAGTGCAACGTCATAATTTAGGAAAAAATAAGTAATACTACTAAAATAAGTAGTACTAAATACTAGTCTAGTCTACATACTAAAAATATATTAAAAAGAAGTGATAAGTTCCCTCTACCTGCATTGCTTTATTGGGCCAGTTATTCTATTTTTTGGACACAGGCAGCTACTGGACATCGATGAAGAGAAGGGCAGGCACGGTTGGGAAGAGGAGCTATCTGGATGAGATGGAGGGGCTAAGTAGGGCATCTCCTCAGGAGGGAGCTCGATAACCTAGATGGGAGATAAGCAGGATTTTAAAGTGGGACAGGTTCAGGTGGTTCATGGAGAGAAAATTTACATTTTGTAATTTCAGAAATGTAAATAAATTAGTGTAAAAGTTTTGATCAGAGGCATCGGATTAAAGAACATAATTTTAATGTTAGATGAGTCAAAGTTGGCTTCATGAGCAGGTAGATGGTATGCAGCCTAACATCATGATTTAGACTTTCCTCTTTCTCTCTTTCTTAGTCTGATCTCACAGGTGTGGTATCAAGTGACACGAATGTTTACTGTGTCTAATCAGTTGTTAAGTTTATGTAAACATTGCTGAGAGTACATCAGACACTAATACTTGAGCCCCTCTCTTTGAACTGACATAGGGGTGAAGCCATCACAGCCAGGAGCCTCTCACTGAGAGCTGCAGGCCTCCATTGAAAGGAAACATGAGAAGAGTGACAATATAGAAAAGACATAGGAATTGGGAAGCAATACTAATGTAACCCTGCTCTCACAACATTTGCAAGTGCAACAGAGAAAGGCCATTACTTTCAGCTGAGGTAGTAGCTATTAGGGCTAACTACTTTGAAGCTTCAGTGAGAATTACCACTGAATATTAGAAGCTTTGACCGGGGTACTTTGTTAGCATGCAGGTCGCACTACCATCAGCTAATCAGTTACTAGGTTTAAGAAAAGATGGCTAAGCTTACAGGTGATTTTCTAAACTCGTACATTTGTGATATGCCTGTTTCCTTTGGCATATCTGGCACTTGTCTTTTCAGGGGTCAAGTTATTCCAGATGTGTGACTTCTTCTTCAACATCTTGTTAGTGTAGTTGTAACTTATAGGCCTGTCACATGTCACTGTCCCAGAGTCAGTGCTGGTAGTCTTAGATGAAAGCTGTGATGCACAAAACTATCAGTAAGATTAAATGTCCTTGGCTCAGAATAACTAATAAAGGGGTTTGTGGTTAATGCAAATATAATTTTTTAAAAATGCATTATTCAAATACTGATTTGGACTTTAATCAACATGGTAACGGTAGAAGATTCAACGCATTCGGGTCAGACATAGTGGCTACAAACTCCTGAGCACAAGCCAGATTGCTATTTTTCCACCAGATTTTGTGTCCAAAGTTTAAAGGACCAGTGCGTAGGATTTAGTGGAAGCTAGCGGTCGGGTTGCAGATTGCAACCAACTGAATACCTGTACCTTCACCCCTCCCTTTCCAAGTATGTAGGAGAACATGGCTTGTCCGTTCTGTACTACTGTAGAAACACGGCGGTGCAATGTGTCAGGCTCTAAAAGAGGACTCACTCAAGAGCACCTTCTAACAAAACCACTACTAACTATTATGAAAACATGTTTAGGAATATGATACTCTGCACAAACCTTGGTCCTTTAACTTAAATTTAACATTTACCCCAAATGTGCTGACGTCCATAATGCGCATTCCTGGCATTGACGGGAGGTGGTAAATCCTTATTTGCTGAATCTGCAGCTCACGGTGTTCAGTGAATGGGCGTGTAGCACATCTGACCGTCATGCAAGACACTGGGGTTTGCATCTCATCGCAGACCTGCAATTAACCTTCACCTTTTTATTAAGCACTAACAAAATATTTTCTAATCATAACCAACTGTTTTAGTTATCTAAATCTAAATCTTAAGCTATCCTGACCATAACTTTAACATAGATGTTTTTTGGCCTGTCCACAATATTTCCCTAAATTCGCCATACATTTCAAAATTTTACTATTGCTTTGTCTCAATTATCACATCAGAATTTCAATGTGCACAACTTAATCAATAATGGAGAATAATAATGGAGAATACTGGAGTGTAATTTATCTCCCTGACAAAAAGCATTGTGAGTCACTAAACAGGACATACAGAAAGGCAGAAGGTTAAAAATGTGGAAAGACAAACATAAGGAGCAGGCACAGAAAGGGGAATTTACTAAACATCTGTGAATGGCTTTAAAATGTTTTCATCAAAACAAAATGGCACAGCTGTCTACAGTCAGAGGGCCTCTAGTTATAACTCTGTTTTTACTCATTTGAAAATCAAAACATATTTTCTTGCAACAGTGGGAAACATGCTCCATCCTTCCTATTAGTTCTGCTATATGACTCCTCCCAGCCTTTTATCCACTCTTTCCTTAATCTCATGTTTAAATCTCTTTTGTAAGGAAGAAGTAGAATTGTTTCTGCACCGTCTGTCTGCCTTATCTTTTTGTTTAAAATTCCCTCAGTGAATGTGCACGTTCACACTCACACACAAGGCGTAAATTGTGATGGATTCAGTTTTTGGTGTTGCAGCTGCTTCAGTACCCGGTCCATCTTCAGCTCACTGCTGAATGCAGATTTATGAGTTTCTCCTGCCAAGTTCCACACTGTAACACTGCAGTACAGCCAGTTGCCGTGACGGCAGGAGAATGAATATAATCTGCTTTGATTTGTTGATATCCATAATGATATTATTGGATATCATTGTGGATCTTGGAAAGACCACCGGTAAAACAAAGAACATTAAAGGTTGTGTGTATGTTTTTAAATATTACAGCTTGCCCGACTGTTTGCTTTACTGTACTATTAAAGGAACAGGACCTGGAACTTTGCTGTGCTGTACTGCCAAGAATGAGAGAGTTGGAAATCATATTTCTGCTGTAAGCAGTGCTTTTATACAAATATATTATGTTGTGACGATGTTTTGGAACATTATACATGGATCATAAACACTGCTTCCAAACATATATTCAAACCTATCCAACAGAGAGATTTCTGTCTCCAAATTGTCCACACAGTTGGTTGAAGTGACATTAATGTTCTCTTAAGAAGCGATATTCAACATATATTGATGAATTTTAAATGTTTGTTTTGAGGAAAGAGGTTTTATATTAATTTCTAACCTCACAAATTAGCAGTCAAATCTTTTTTTTTTGCTCAAGGTCTTTTTTAGTTGTATTTACTCATACAAAATTTAAATCACAGATACAGTTGGATAAGCACATACATTCATTTCACTTGAATGGGAAAGTGGTCTCAGACCTTTGGACACACAAGGTATTTAATCCATAGTTTAAAGGTTGGAGGGAATTTGTCGTTCCATTTAAGCTGTGTAAACTGTCTAGATAAAATGGATGCCAAAGCTATCATATTTTTTGCCTTGCGACTAAACCATATATCTTGTGGCGCTACATCAAATACTGCAGTAGTAGCAGAAGGTTCTATAGATACCTCCAAAACATCTGAAAAGGTTTTGAATGTTCATTGCCAGAAACTATTTAGTTTTGGACAAAACCAAAACATATGTGAAAAGGTGGCTGGTTTTTGCCCGCATCGGTCACACATAGGGGTCGACAATCGGCATGAAATTAGTTAATTTTACTTTAGACCTGTGAGGACAATGTGAAACCTTGAACTGGATAATTGTATATCGTCCCCACATCTTCCTCCCACTGATTCCTTAACAAAAGAAAGGGTTTGAAATTGTGTCAGTTTAATAAGGAAAATGGAATCTGTAAGGCAGCAATTTTACATGAGATGATGAAGATGAAGTTTCTCAGATGAGGAAGAGTTAGTCAGAGATGGGAGACAACAGTTCTCAGTTGAGGCACTTTACTACAGGGCTGGGTCAGGATCATGCATTGGCAGAGACTGACAAACAACAAAGAAATCTCAAATCTTTTCTACCTTTGCTTTGATTTATATTGGGCACATGCACTTAGAGGGTTAAACAAAACAGAAAACACAGTTCAATAGTTCAAGACAAAATTCTGATTATTAGAATCTAAAAACAGCTGGGTGTTTGTGATGGGAAATAAGTGGAGGGTGCTGATATACAACTACAGAGTTGCAAAAATATATGAAAAAAAAATTAGAGTGGAAGATATTAAAATTGTGCATCAACTAATCAAAGGATATGAAAGCAATCAATAAAAAGATCTCTTATTGTGGTGACCCCTCTTCCAACCCACACATCAGAAGCTCCATCTATAATTGATTCTGTAAATAGGTGATTCTTCACTATAGGAGCTTAGATTGAGAGGTCGTTGAGTGAAAAGAATTGTCTGAACTGTGTCCAGATGTTAAAAGAATGCTTCACAATCTGATTTGAAGTGTACCTGGATATAGGTTCAGATGGGGGAAATTTTGAGCAGAGTGTGGCGTATAAGGAAGAGCATAGGTTCTCCAGTTGTAACCATTTGGGGGCAATGCCATGGGATGGAAACTCCAACCAATATAACATAATCCTTATGTTAACAGCCCAGTAATAAAATTGAAAATTAGGGAGAGATAGTCGGCTGTGTTGATGGTGCCGACTGTAACATGCCTCTATGTATTTGAAGGGTTTTCTTGTTCCAAATAAATCCAGATATCAATTTGTCTCTAGAAGTTAAATCCTTTTTTTCATTTTAGCACTTTTTAATTCTCTTTACGCCTATATTTTAGTTATAGATGAAGCAAAACTATTTCAACTGAACTCTTTTGTATGGATTAAGTCAATGCTTTTTTAATTTGTTAAATAAAACAAAGCTACTGCTTTTTGTGATTGCAAGATTCTTGTAGAGTATAGAGTATAAAATATTTATCAAATTCTCCTGTTTCAACTTCTAAATAATTGACAAAAGAGAGAAAGGGAGCATGAGGGGCACAGTAAGAGGAGGAGATATAGAAATGGCTGATGAAAAAAAAGCTGATCTAAGACTATAAAGGAATCCATGAAACTAGGCTAGGCTTCCTATACCTAATTAGCTTTGGATTCTGCCCAGTTGGTTTTAGGGTTTCATGGCTAATTATTTGTGGCATAAGATTACACAATACCAATAATCAACACACTGATGATTATGTATTAGATCCAGACGAGGAGTGCTTTGAAAGATGCTTCTGGCATGAACCAGGGACAGCAAATTGAAATCTTGGCAATGTGGTGGTATCGTGGAACACCGAAGCCAATGTCTGTCTGCGTCTGGCCACCAGAACCAAACCTGCCTGGCAGCTACCGAACAAACCCGTGCTTTAGTAAAAAAAAAAGAAAAAGAGAGATCCTTATATCAATAACGGAGTTAATAAATTTGAACATTAAATCATGAAGAACTTCATCATTTCCACAGCTGAGGAAATTTTGTGAGCTAAATAAACCTACTGACTTAAATTGCAAGTAGCTGTCTGTGTAAAACGAGACATGCTCATTTGTTTTGTGGTTTATTCAAAGCTATCTCTGCAACTAAATTTTAAGCTACATATGTGGTTTTCAAGGATTTAGTTCACTGCATTTACCCTCTTGGCCACCATGTGTATGTGTTTTGCACTGTTGTGTTTAAAGTCATGTTCATTTTAAGTATATCTCTATTAAAATAACAATAGATTATAATAGATTATTCATGCTCATGTACACAGTGACAAAGAAAAGGGAATCCCTGCGGCACACCACTGAAGATTTTTACAATGTAACACATAATAGTAACTTCAGACAAAGGAGCTCTGTTAGAACGTGAATACATTATAAAATTACACGACTTTATATTTTATGTATTTGGCTGGATTTATTACATGTTCTTTTTCAGTCTTACTTGTCAGTTTACAATTATACACAGTGATGTCAGCTCAGTGTGACAAACGCTTGATTGCCATATTGCCTGCTTTTTTCCTTTTACTCTTTCCACATGGCCTTCACAGACCCAGAAGTGTCTGGTTTTTTTTTTTTTTTCTTGATCGAAAGAATACCTAGACTGTTTAAATCATGGATGGACATAACATGCAATTCCATGTGCTTGCAATATGCCCTGAGACAAGTGCCAGCAACCTGCAAATGAATGTCATTTTAATAGCCTGATGCATGGGAAATGTTTGAAAGCAGTCCTTCCTTTCCTATGATTGTTTGGCATGACATCCAACCTCCACATTTTTCCTCAGAACTGTAGAAAACATACGTTTAGTATCAAATTTCAAATCATGGCACTGTGTTCTTTACTTTTCTGAGCCAGTTTGTGCCAATGGGATGGACGTGTAGCAGGAATTCTAGTACCTCTTGAGTGTGAGTGTGTTCGTGTGTGTGTGTTCGTGTGTGTGTGTGTGTGTGTGTGTGTGTGTGTGTGTCTCAACTCCGTATGGATCCAGATGAAGTTGTTATCCTGAGGGGAAACATGCCTCCTTCATTACCAGTGAGACACATTTTATTTCCTTAATTTGACTCTCAGGCTGTCATTCGTTGTTTATGAGATTGCCCTGTGTGTGTGTGTGTGTGTGTGTGTGTGTGTGTGTGTGTGTGTGTGTGTGTGTGTGTGTGTGTGTTCATGTGTGCATATGTTCATGTGTGTATGTGTCTGTGTGTGCCTCTCCATATGTATTCGTTGGTATTAAAGTTTGTACTGGAAGTAGGGGGTAGTAAGCGGTTAGGAAGCTGTAACCACTGTTTAGAGATGTGATTTGACCTGGTGTTTAAAAATGTTGCACTTCTTTCAACCACTTACACCCGAATTTAACACACTCATTAGTGTCACACAAATGTTTGCGGCATTTCTGTATGCATGTGTGGGTGTGTGTGTTCAAGGGAAGCATATCCCTTTCCTCATAGTGAGAGAATACACTCTAATCGAGAGTTGATCAGTCATCATCAGTATGGATATCTTCATATATAACTTGTCACCTCTTTTTTTTTCTCTGACTAAATGTAACTTATGTAAATACACTCTTTTTCTTGCAACCTTGTGTCCAAGAGATGATCTTTCTGTAATATTAACTTGCAACAGTAAATTTGTTTTCCAAGAAATGATGCACAGGTTGGATATTTAATGCAAGTATTTTCCATATCACAAGATGTATTTTAATTCAACTAGCTATTAACATGGTACATCCTTCCTCTTTTCTTCTCCATAATCTGGTCTTCATCTAGTTTGTATCCACCATGGTAACTGCGCTTAAGTTTTCTATCGTAGTTTGAATTATTCCTTTTGATAAAATTGATTGTTTCTCCTCTTTTAAATCATTTCCCTGAATGTGTGAGTTTGCCTACTGAGGAAATGCCCGCCAGTGTTTGTACTCCAGCACCAGGGACATTAATCTCGCAGTGTCAAAGCCCCCCACATATATTATTGTAAACTCCAGAAACTGTTGCTTGCATAAGAGTTTGGCATGTTTCTCTTCTGGCCACTTGTGAATCCTCTTTAATTCTGCTGTTTTTTTCACTCGGAGCATATGGCTGGTTGGATTGTGTTGGACCTTGTCAGAGGCCATCTATCACACCATGGTGTCCTGCTGTGTTGGAGATTCACAGCGCAGCTCTCAGCCCTCAGAATGAGAAAACAAGAGCAAGAGGGAACAAAGTTAGATTAAGAGCGAGGAGAGAGAGGGAAGGGAAAGGGGGATGGAAGGAGTGAAAAGTGAAATAACAGCAACAGACAGATGGAAAAAAAGAGAAGGAAGAAAAAGAGCAAAGAAAGAAGAAAATTTAAAGATGAATAAAACATTTTTCCATGTATGAGACCAACAAAGAGTGTTTTCAGTTCTTCTCTAAACCAATGTTTTTACCATCCCAGCAAGTTTAGAGATGCTCCCAGCTAAAGGCTCTGCCGACACCTGTGGTGTAAAACTGTGCCTTCAAGGTTGAGCAAACATGTGCTTAGGGTTCAGTAGCTTCACACTTGTTAGACTCCCCAACAGCCTCAGAGCACAAATAACATCGTCAGAGCTCTCTAAAGAAAACATCTTTAATAAAAAAGGGTGTTTCCAAAAACCTTTCATAAGCCACTAAGAAACTGGCGTCAATTTCTGGTTACCTCTGACACTTACAGATGGAAAACAGAGCCATGCATGTTTCACATTATTTCCTGAGCTTCAAAAAGTACATATTTCTAAATATAACTGACTATACTATATAATATACCCTATAGAATAATTCTTAATTTCATTTAGATTAAATCTACAATTAGATTTTGTGTCTAAAACTATTAAATAACTTTCACATTGTTCTATAAAAAAATTCAACAAGGAAAAAAACACAGTAATTGAGAAAACATGTCGGTCCTTGTTGAAGTGTTGAGAAAGAGACTAAAGCTCTACCTGCTCCAGAGGCATCGCTGCTGGCTGTGCATGTCCTCTGACCCTCACATGAAAAGAAAACATGTATGTGCCTCAGAGGGATATGTGAAGAAGCTACCTCCTAATTATTCTGTGTGTTAGATGGTGTCTGCGGTGCTCTGAAAACATCCGTCTGTTGCTTGTTAAAAAAAATGAAAGTAAAAAATGGTAAAATGATATTGATGAGCATGAGACTCAAGACATGTTTTTCTTCTCCTCTGTGCCACTCCAGAGTCTTGAAAACTCCGGAAATAATCACTGATATTTATAGAGATTAATTTCAGACAGAATAGTAGTGAGGTGAGGATGGATGACAGATGGAGAAATGTGGTCTCAATGCGCCGGTAACTTGAATGTTGTTCCCCAAAGCCGCATTCAAGTTCAAATGAAGGACAAGAACATTTTTCCTCCGCTCTAACCAAAATTTGTGCCTCACTGATAATGCAATCTTGAATTGTTGTGTTGTCGCAACATCTCCTGACATGCCTGCGGGGCTTCTTTGTTGGCACTGGTTTATCTATTAAATAAGATGGTTCAGTGTCAAACTGACACATTTATTCTCTCAAATTCCTATCATGCAACATGAATATGTAACATCATGCTCAGCTGTAGAGGAAGCACATTGTTGACTGTTGAACAGCTGCATAGGGGAAGATTTGATAAGTTTAATTACCTGTCAGCTTTATCAGCAGGTATTTGGCACGTATTGTCTTTCTTACTCACCACCAACATCAAACCACTTATGCATCTGTGTAAAAATCTCAGCAAGGGCCTTATTTCCTGTTTTCTTCTTGAAACTTCAACCCTACAGGTGCCCAGCTATCTTCCAAAACAATGATTCAGTGCAGACGTTGTCAAACAAACAGCTAAATAACAAACAACCCGGTAACCAAACAACATAATCCAGAGTTCCAGGAAACAGCTGAAAGCTGAAGTCTCAAAAGGAAACTGACTTCACAGCAGAAATGCCTGACATTGAAATATTTGCATATCTGTTTGTTGTGAAAGATGCTGCTTACTCAACAGCTTTGAGTAGTAATGGATTATTGTGTGGCTTTTTGTTTAAACTTTTAAAATGTTATAAACTGAAATGAGAAGCACGATAGGCTCTGTGTTTTAGGTCAGATAGAGTTTTGAATAAGTCATTAAATCTGAACCCACATCTCTGTCAGAGCCTGAATATTTTTTTGTTTGTGAATCTAAAAAAATATGCAAGAAACTTGGGCAGACACATATGGAAGCCAGTTTAGGCTCGGCTGTTGGGATGGTAACCTACTTTTACTGAGACCAACAACAGATAGCGGTTTGGCTACGTCTTAAGATCAGACACCTCCGACAAGTTTATAGTCTCATTAGAGCAGTAATGGAAGCTTAATGTTATATGTGTGACCAAATTGTTTTCATTCTCATTTGCCAAAGTCTCTCTTTGTTTCTGTTTTTGTTAATTGGCATAAGTATCCCATAATTGGTGCCTTGGGTTTTTATTTGGAGATTTTATTAGATGCCAGCTGATGTATGGTTACAAGATGACAGAGAAAATATGTAAACTATTTTATGGCCTTTCATCACTTTAAGCAGTGCCGCTCATTTAAAACATATTTGATTTATGTCTCAACTCTAATATAGAGCTGTTTATGTGTTGTAAAGAAATTAAAAAATAAAACAAAAAAAGGAATAAAGAAAGCAAAATGATGGAAGAGGGAAAGAAAGAACTGGACGAGAGTTATGATTGGATCATGGCTGGTTGCCCTCCAAGCCCTTTTACTCTGAAGCTGTTTGATTCTGAAGGAACTCTGGTCTGCAGAACACAGCGCTATGTTATTGAAGGAATTTTATGAGTCCATAAGTGTGTAATGAAATTTGCCTTGGTCAGAGGAGTGAAGCACGGAAAGGTAAAATGGAATTGAATTTTCTGTGGTATTTTCCTCAGACCAGCATTCCCTTAGGGAGCACACAGGACTGCTTGCAGTGGCCCAGGCAAGAAGAGGCCAAGTGAAACCCTTCCCTGAGGTTTTGAACCTCTGCTGTGAATGGCAGGAGCCGACACCTCTAACCAGGAGCAGATGTTTGGCTGGCTTGGCTTGGCCTGGTCCTTCGCCTGGCAGAGTAGGAAACCTGGGGGCTGATGTAGCCAGCATGCCCCACTCGCAACCCTAATAGCCTGGCTCTACATCGCTTGTTCTCTCCTTACTGAACTCCACTGGCTTCAGAATCCTTCACTGTAGGTCCAGAAAAGTCTCTGGAACAGAGCCAAGCCAAGGAGAGTGCATACACATTCACACCAACATTAGCATCTGAGCACTAACTAAAGTGATGCTGCAGGTGATTCTGTTTTGATGTGATAACTGTTATCCACATTTGTTTTTGTTTGTTTTTTACCAGTTTACCAAAGTTTGCTTCTTCTTTTTCTTAAGTCTGCGTAGCTTTCAGGTGTAAGTCAACCAGGAGTTTCAAAATAAGAGCGATGTTTTCCACCATGCGCACATTAGCAAAAGTTATGAATCGCTGTTCATTATTAGTAAGTTACACTTTTGAAAGTAAGAGTGAATCAAAATGCAAAACAAGGAAAATCATTGGTACAATACTATAAACATCGGATTGATTTTTGACTCAGATTTGTCAAGGGTGATCTTAGTTGCAGGTTAATGCTTTCTAATCCAAGGTCTTCATATACATTTATTTAAAACATTATAACAAAAGGCACGGAGAGTATCATTAGAGAGTTTGAATAATCCATTGGAGTTAGGTGATTCAGATGTTTGGTTTCCTGTGATCTCTGTTTAACAGTAACAGTAAGAGTATACATTAAAGATATTACAGGACACCTTTCATCTTATAAAACCTCCTCTGAGGTTCTTCTCCTCCCAACATGAAACAATTTTGAAATGCTCCAGATGTAACCTAAACATCTTATTCTCACCAGATGTGAACCGGTTGCTCTGTGCTGACTTAAATCCCTTTAAAATGCACCTTATTGCATATAAGCTGACTCTTACTTATTCCTGGTGTCATCTGCAATGTTTCTGTTGACTCATTTTACAGACTTGCTAAATATCAATCTTATACTTCTAGTCTGTGGAATTTGCTTTTGTTTAGTTGATTGTGCTCCATTTTCAGCATCAGCTCATTTTTTTTTACAAATTAAAACACATTTTAACAGAGGCTGTGCAAATATTCAGATATATCCAAGTGACATTTGTATCATGTTGCCACAAACATCCTGAGGAGATAATTCAGTATGAAAATGTAAACACCATCAGAGTAGATTGGTTCAAACTATTGTAGAATATAAACAAGTCCAGAACCAACATAAACATTAATCATGATTTTTACCCTATATAAATTTATAGTGACATTTCTTTATTCCTTCTAATGGCTCTGTCACTGTTCAATTGTAATTATTGTTGTTGGTCATTATGACAGAGACTTGGAAAAAAAAAAACCCAACGTGAACTGACATAAAATCACTACATCTGTATTATGGGTTAGAAATTTTAAGGACACTTTTTTTTTTTTGCTTCCCTTGATTTATTTGGACTGATTTTTCGTGGTTATATTATTTTCTAAATTGTGCAAATGAATGGAACAAATAAATAATAAAAGTGTTTATTCAGACGCATTCTTCTGCAGTAACACTTTGACAGAAAAGTATATTTTTTGATGTTTCCTGCAGTGGGTGTAAATGAATTGGTATTTATTTGTAAAACAGAAAATTTGATTGTGATTGATTTAGCATTCAACTTATTCATGATTTCGTGTACAATATGGTTTGAAAGTTGAAAGCACCAGTGCAAGTAAGTGTGAAAGCACCAAAGCAGGCTGTCATTTTCCAAACCTCAAAAATGTAAATGAACTAGTTGAACAAAACATAATAATAAAACAAATGAAAGTTTCACCTCTGTGCAAACCTCTGCCAACACTTCCTAGTGTAGCTGGAAAACACGAGTGTGGAAATGTGCTCAGATCTTTATGATGGAGCATTAGCTGCTCAACAGTCAGACTCAGGAAAACTCAGCAGGACAACAAGACTGATGAAAATATGGTTTGAGACTTTGGGAGATATTTGTTAAGGTGAATGGTTGGAAAAAGTCTCCTCTTTCTCCACAAACATCTGGCAGGAATATACATCAGAGTGCTGGGACGAGTCCCAGCCTTGTTATAACAGGTTGCTGCAGAAACTCAAATGGGACTTAAAAGTTTAGAGTTATGGGAAGAGAGACTGTCCGATTGGCAGATGCAGGTGCCCCCTGTAGTGTTTGTCCTATACTCGCCAGTATTTTGAGGAGGAACTGTGATGATTTGTGTCTTTCTTTTTACATGAGCTGCATTGCTGTTGTGCCACGTCATTATTTTTACCACAGTGATAAGTAGAATGGCACTCAGCAGTGTGTATACCTCTGCCAAGGCCAAACATAACCACACGTCTTTCTGCTCCAAATTGTACAAAGTCATAGATCTCAACACCATAAATATGTCTGATTTTTTTAATATGTGAAAATCCATACGTTATTTCCTGATAAATAGAAGAAATGTCAAAAAAGGTCTATCTGGCAATGTTCAGGAAAGTGATAATCCTGGGTGTGCGCCTTTAACCGTACCCGCACCAAAACTGAATGGGTTCTTCCCTGGCCCATGCCCCATCGCTCCACCAAGTTTGGTGCAAACCGGTTCAGAACTCTTTGCGTAATCCTGCTGACGGATGTAAAGTTTAAATCTTTGAAAATTGTTCTTTGATTACCCTAAACTGCGAAATTAGTGGCTATACATTAAGAAATGTAAGTTATACATGGACTGTATAATGTGCATTTCATACATATTTATAAAAAATCTAAATGTGCAAATCTGGCTATTTTACATGTTAGAGGACTGAAATTATTTCCTTGGCTTAAACTCATTGGCAAACATTTTGTCACATTTGTACAGGTATTATCTGAGACTAATAATGAAATTATTACATATATTTTAAAAATGTTATCCCATCAGTCATTCAATTATATTTAATTAGGTTAATTATATGTCATTATATTTAAATTACAAAATAACTCATGGCTTACATAGTCATTGTGGTCAATTCACTACATAGTAGCATTCTTAAAAACATTTCGTAACTTTTCCCGGCATCTGATATTATGAATGTATAATTACCTATAAAGCTGTTGTAATGCAAGGTGGTAATTCTGTAACTGTTTAATCTGGCTCTACTTGTTCAGCTGAAGACAGACCCTCCTGTTTAACTGAAGGATAAGTAATGTGTTTGGATATAGTTTGAGAGTGGAAGATGATTGCTGTGATTATGGTGATTATTCTAGCAGTGAAACGGAGTCTGGGATACCCTATGTTTGCTTTGCTGCCCTGCTTGGGATCTGGTCTCCATAACCCTCATCCATCACATGGTCTGGGATCAAAGATACTCCTCTTGAGCTGGGAATGTTGCAAATGTCTTAAATACCCCAAAACAAATGTTTTGTTTGCCCTTGTTTTTCCAGTCTTTCGTTTTTTGAACATAATGAATTTCCAGGTGGTAAAAGAGGCATTTGCTGAGAACTTAAAAATGTTCTTCCTGTGGATGAGTAATCAGTGAACTGCACTGTGTTTGCAGCCTAAGCAGGTGTTTTGTGGGAAGGGCTGCAGACATTGTTTTATGTCCAAACTCTTTGATGGTTCAGGGGCAGTAAAGCCCTGGGCTTGTCTCCCTCTTGTTTCACTCTGTCTGCCCAGAGGAGTCTTGTTTCTCTGCAATTACAGAGCAATCTGCGCTCAATTATTGCATCAGCAGAGGTGTGTGACAAGATGGCTAACCAGATAAGAGGTGGAAGCTTTACAACCACCCTCTTTAGAGGTGACAGTGTTACTAATCTCTGGTAGTAAAAATGTCAGGTATGGCTCTGACGCCTCTATCTTTATCTTATCCTTAATGTTGTTCAAAGAGATACTGCATAGAAGTGAAATCTGCTGGACTTTTTGTAGCCTACAGTATATTTAATTTTCAAGCCTTCTCTTTAAATCAAGTTTAGCCTTTAATGTCCTACAGAGATTAAATGGCATGTTTTATGTGCTGCAGCATATAGGTCTGCTTTATAGACAACTACATATCATGTGCTCTTGTTTAAACACAGTTATTTTTTTTTGGTTTCTTGACCTGTCAGTGCATAGACTTGTCATAGTGTCATCAAGCTGTCATCATTCAGTAATTGGCAGACAGTGACTCTAACAGTCAGACAGCAGTGGGTGACATGACACAATGTGTTGTGACAAGACTTCAAAGCACATTAGCGCTGTGGCTAACATCTCCTTCCTTTCTACAAGCATGGACATATGTCAGACATGTTGGACACATGTTGGACCTTGGCTTGCTGAAAAATCTACCAAACAAATATCCACCAGGGAAAAGTGCACTGCTAATGTAATATTGCACATAAGATAGCTAATTAGCTAGTCACATGTAGCACTCTAGCTCGTCTTAAAAATATAAAACCTGCATCAGTTTATGTTCTTTTAGTTGTTTTGTGTTTTTTGTCGATTTGATATAATGGAACAAGTTGAAAACAGCATTGAGATCACCTTGTGATACTTCAGTTGTCATGGCTAAGGTATTAGCTAAGAGTTGCATATTTACACATCCAGCAGATATGGAGTATCATTAGAATTCGTTTTTAATTGTTATTTCTGGCCATATGATGTGTGTAAGTCCAAGATTTGATTTGGCTTGTCTCTGCTGTTTGGTGCTGAGCAGGTAGTACAGTGGGCAGTTTGACTGATAACAGCTGCCTGCCAAAGCTGGAAATGACACTGATGAGAGCAGTGAGAGTGAACCAAAGGAGTTAGGTTGCAGACTGATAAACCAAAACAATTGGCTGAAAGATGCCATAAAGCTCTGTAGAGCTGAGAGGAACTGCATCCTTATGAGAAGGTCATTTGATCCATTGTTAACGTAAAACATTGATTAATGCAGCTTTAAGATTGGTCAGTTTGAATGGTAAATGTTGTAGTCCTTATTCTTCAGCGTGACTGCTAACAGAATACTGTCTGTCCTTGGCTTGTAAACCACAGTTACACAAGTTTGTTTACATTTTGTCTCTGCACTCCTGCCAGCTCAGCTGTCAAAAAGACACTCTGGGCCGCCCACTCACAGGCTTGAATACTAAAGGAGCATTTCTGATGAATCTCAAAAGACTTTATTTTTTTGCTTCCCGTCATTAATAACATGATATTAACAGTAATTTTCAAAATCACTTTCACATCAGTTTTGACAGCAAAATGAGTTGACTGTTGTGATTTCTCTTTGGCTTTAAGAGATTAAAAAGCTACCCATGGCCACCTTAAATATCTCGTAATTAAGAGATTTGTTTGTAGACAGAGATGGACCGTCATTTAGATTGAAGAGTTACTAAACAGCCTGTCAGTTGATGATAACAGGATGATTCATAAACTCCTTTAGCTCATGGTAACGGATGTTAAATCCCTTCTCCATTGGTTGTGTTTGGTTGTGTTTGGTTGTGGTTTGTAGGTAGCTCCACAATGTAAACAAAGAAAAGAGACCTGGAAATGTTTCTCTCCTGGGAAACAAATAGTTTCACACACCTTGTTACTTTACAGGCCAAACACAATGAGGTCATTAGTATCTAAAAAGCGTACTTTTCCCATTATGGAGTGATAGACAGTGGCCATTGCCAAACACATGTGAAAACCACTCACACCCCATACACATTTCCCTCACACCCTGTTCCCCCAACAAGTGGTTTGAGTTACATGACCCAAAGCCAATGAAAGGCGGCTGATGTTATTTTGTCCACTTCTCTGTCTTTGATTTGTTGTCTACTGCAGCCTGTTGCCTAGGCTGGAGCACACACACACACAGAGCGGCAGAGAGTGGATGTACATTACATCGAGAACAGTGTATGTTAACATACCACTCATCTTACTCACCAGCTCTGCTGACTTGCTCTGCATCTCCTTACACTGGGTACACAGAGGAGGGCCACACACAGGTCTAGTCACAGCAAATTCACAGATTGAGGTAATCTCTCTCTCACACTCTTGTTTCCACACACACACACACACACACAGACACACACACACAGACGCACACACACGTGCACACAAACACATCGGTCCCCCTCTACCAACAGAATTGAAAACAGGTGCCCTCCACATATCTTGCATTCTTCCAAAATACAAAAGTGGTTTGACCTGAATGGTTTTTGCTGGAGTGGAGCCACCCTGTATGAAAGAAGAGTCCATGTGGAGATGTGTGTGTGTGTGTGTGTGTGTGTGTGTGTGTGTGTGTGTGTGTGTGTGTGTGTGTGTGTGTGTGTAAACATGGAGGCGTTGGGTTCTGTGCAACACACTGGTGGAGCAGCACAGACTCACACTATATTGGAACCACATTTCTCCCTCTGCGCAACCCTAACATGCAGTGTCAAGTTAACATCAGGATAAGTCGCAGATACACCATACGAACATAGCAAACTACCGCATTTAATAGCTTACGATACATCGACCGTAACAGTATCCTGGTCTGGCTTTGACCGATTTGGATGAATGATCAAACTGCATCGATAGCTGTTCTTAAACTTTTGACTATCTTTTTTAAAAAATTGCGAATCGGAAACGTCGGTCTTGAGATGACCTTGCTCAGTGTCTTTTTCTGCAGTCACAGAAGATCTGGTTAGTGGAGGAACTGGTCCAATGAGAAACAGAAGGCAGAGAGTTGCTAGATGAACCACTGGAGCTGGTGGAGAAAAAAGATTGAAGCCATGATGGAGGAGCTGATGATAAATGCAGCACACTTGGGTTTTCCTGGAGATTTTAGCAGTTTACTTCAAAATCTTTCATGACTGGTCATGCTGTTTGTCTGCGACTACATGTGTGCACGTGGTGTGTGTTGAGTATAAATGTTCAATTACTTCCAGTCCATCTGGTAAAACCTTAAATACTGTCATCAACCATTGTCCCCAGCATGTTAAGAACAATTTGATGGATGCACAGTCTGGGAGTAGCCGTCTCCACCATGCTTTCCCCACTGAGTTCATAATGCCTATTTAATGCGAGTGTATGTGTGTGTTTCACTGCACAGTTCAAGTTGATGTAAGTTGTTACAGCTGACAGAGAAAATTACAAGCATCTCTGCCCTTACATGCGCATACATGATGTAATTTCATGCACATGTATTTTTGAGTATGAAATTATTAACAATAATTCAAAGTCTTTGTCTCATAGGTCTGTATTCTGACCTATGTTTTGAGATTATGTTCATGAGCAGTGTGGACATTTGAGATGCCTTTTTAACCACTCTGGAGTGCAACGTGTGCATCTTTAGATATGGAAAAACACATTGTATCCATAAACAGGAAAAAGGCTCAGAATTAATTTCTCTAAACAGCCTTCTCCCCTGTCTGCACATGTCTCTTGAGGATTTGGTTTTGATTTGGCTTTTAAAGCAAGCCAGAACTCAGCTCAAGTCTCTTTGTGTGTGTATGTGTGTGTGCTTGTATGTTCCAGACTGACTTTGATGGAACTAAACATCCAAATTGACATTTGCTGTGGCAGTAAGCTGTGTCTTGCAGTAAGTCATTATATTTCTGTACTGAATGAAACCAGAGATAGAAAACAAAGTTTTTTCCGTGCTCCCTATTTTCTCTCCCAAGGCACAAATGATGGGGAATGAAGGAATGTATCCGCATTTCTAAAGTCCAAGACAGGAGTTGTTTTCACTAATCATCTTCATTCAAATTTTGGGGGAGGAAGTGTAAGAAGATGCTGTTCCCTCTAAATAGCTGATGGGTGCCAATTATTAATGTAACTTACAGCCAAACCTGGTCAAGAGCAAGTTTGTCTGTCACCTGACAAAATCATAATACTGAAGCTTTTAAATATAAAAAAAAAACATTGAAAAATAAAAAAAAACTTATTTTTTTTTTAATCCATTGATAAAATAGAAAAATAGAAATAGAAAATCTTGAATACAAGACCCTTATGTATTACTTTGAGGATTTACAATTAATTTGGCTTGTGCTTTTATCCAAATCAGTGTACAAATAAGGTACAATCCATGCCACAGCACATCAAAGAGACACCACCAAGAACGCACTTCCTGGTGAGGTAAAAAAAAATAGTCCCTGACAAAAAAAAAAAGTGTTGCTTGAAATTTTAAAGTTGAATTTCTAATTTTGGAATTTGTTTAGGTCCCCAAAGCTGGTCTGTCTTAACTAACATAACTAACAGCACTAGGTATTTTCTTATTCAGGGAGGATATACGATGTAAGTAACGTGATCCTTTTAGCTTGAAAGTAAAACAAATCATAATTTAAAGCTGCACTCGGAGATAACTCTCATGTCTTCTTCAGCTGATGGTGCAACAACAGAGAAAAGTGGTATTTCATTGGAAAGTTCAGATGGGTGTCTGGTTCATGTGGGTGGTATATAAACCAGCAAACACTGTTTGTGTGAGTGCATACAGGCCGAGTGTACGTAGATGTCTACCTCAGAGTTAGAGGGAATATGCAGAACTGCAGAAATGAGGCATAGCGCTGACTGATGCTGCCGGCCTCTCTGCTTCACTGAGCTGGCTTTTCTATCAGATAGACAGCTTGACAATATCCAGACCCCACTCTTTCCGTTACATACAAACACACAAAGGCACGCTAACACACGTATACACACAGGCACATACACACACAAGCGGGCGCACACAGCTTTCTGGGTTTGTTCTGCTTGTTTCTGGCTGGACTGTTTCTAAGATAAAAGAGAAGTTTATAGCTGAGTGAGACCACTGAAGTCTGACCTCTCAGACAGGCCTTCATTGTGTTATGTGTAACTGAGATTTCTGAGACCCACTTTAAACCATATTACAACATAAGAAACTACCATTCTTACAAAAAAAGCAAATTGAATAATGATGTTGACTTTAAGAGATTATTCAGTGTCACTGGGATGTGCACCATTTGTTATTGGTTTGATACATTCAACAGAAGTAAAGGCAATTTCACGTTTGCTTGATTTATTGTCTATGTCTGTGTTTGTGAAACAGTAGATCATTTGTATTGTTTCCATTTGGGAGAGTGACTGTCCAATAACAATAAGTGCTGCTATTTCACCCTAACCTCAGCATTTATCTCCATATTTCACTGAATCCTGCTGCATTTCTCCTTTTCAGTGTTACGCAGATGTGATAGTAAGCCGTAACAGCTCACATACACAAAGTGCTTGTGCATACACACACAGATTCACAGTCTGTTGGTAATGTCATTACTTTGGTCTGACTGAGATCACAGATTTGTAGCTTCAGGGCTTGCTAGTGTCCGTGTAGGAGCTCTTTCATGTTTGGTCTTACTGATCTGCAGATTTCCTGACACCAGGAGGGTGGATCTACCCAGCATCCTTTTCTCTTTGGAGGAAAGCATAAGATGCCCTGCTCTTGTCAGGCAATAAATGAGAGCTTTGCCATGCTGGTCAGGGATGCTATACTTAAAGCTTGGGCCAGTATCTATTGTTAGTGTGAGCAACTGAATATAGCATCTGCCCCCCAGGAGGCTAACTGAAAATTAACCACAATTAAAAGGATAGACTGTTCCCAAGGAGTGTTACTATTGTTCATCCTGTTTACCCAGAATAAGACAAACTCATGGCTAACTGTAGCAAAGGTATGTACCATCCTCCTGTTTGGTAAATACACTGTTAAAATGATTCAATATTACAGCTGGAACTAACCATTATTTTCACTATTGATTTAACCGCCAATTATCTTTGCATTAATTAGGTTAAACATGTGGTCAGTGAAGAGTTCAAAGTGTCGTCTTCATGACTGATATTCAATGTACTGTTATATTATGACAAAGACAAAACAACTGGTGCTGCCATTTAAGAATCTGCAACCTGAGAGTGCATCTTCATCTTTCAGGAATTCTTGCTTTAAAAATGACTGAAATGCTTAATCAGTATTCCAAATAGTTGCACATTAGTCTTGTTGATAGACTAAAAGATGAATCAACCAATCATTTCAGCTCCACCTGTTACATATAATAACTGATAGCCATTCATGTAATTAATATTAACAGATAAATGAAATTATTTAACTCCTGATCCACATCCTGCTCATGTGCTGGAAGAATATAATAATATGAATGAATATATATTAAAGTACTTGGCAAGCAAAAAAAAAGAAAGAAAAGCAAGGTAGCGAGTGCAAAATATGAAACTTTCAGTACTGCAGATTTTCTTTCTCTACCTTTGCCTTCACCATTCAACATACCTTTAAATTGCATAGATGCAAGAAAGCCATGTAAAAGTTTGTCTGCCACAGGTTAAATAGAATCAGTAGTAAAATTCCCCAGAAACCAAACTGACACATAAACACGTAGACATTTATTTGATCATACATGCTGCTCTCAGACCTGCCAGCAGAGAAACAGTATTTTTAGTAGCTTGATGTACCTCATGATGCCTTTATGATGTGTGTGCAGGTCTTGGAGCAAGGCTGGTCGCCTTCTGCTCAGATGTCAGGTGAGGAAAGGCCTGGAATCACTCATCCTGACAGCCACATCTGGCGCTACTTTCTCTCTGCTGTTGCCCTTAACTCTGCTCCTGCAAACAGACACCACTCTGATTTAACCACAGAGGGAAGGAGTTATGATAATAGCAGTTATGATAATAATGTTATTGGTGGTTATTAATGAGATGGAGAACAGAAAGTTTACTCAGGAGTAATACACTCCCAAAGAGTGATGTGTGCAATAAAACCATTGTTAGCATTTTTTTTTTTTTTTTTTGTTTTCAGGCTTTGTCCTGCCCTTGCTGGAAACCGAATTAATGCCAGGTGCAACAAGCAATCTTTCTGTTCTCTCTATTTGCTCTGTGGATTATACATAACCGCTGCCCTATTGGAAGTAAAGGCTTACAGTGAATGCTGAATAAAAAAAACATATTTGAGCTCAAGCGTGACATAATAAGCATTGTTCAGTGTTCAAATGTGTTCTGACTCTGATTTAAGGCCAGACATTTGTATCTCTCACGTCCATTTATTAAATATTCGAATTTTAAAAAGGCGTGCACCCTTTTAACAGCTTGACATGCATCCAGAAGAATAACCTCACATGCACCCTGGTCTGCTCTGCTTTTCTCACTAATCCACATTGAACGGAGCTATCAGTTGGCAAGCTCAGCTGGTGCCAAACTCACAGTTGAGGGCAAACTCTAGCAGGAACCAGACCGGCAAAATAGTCTTCATCTGTTTCCTGTTGAGCCTAGGAAATAAGGGTCGGAGTTCAGGGTAATATTTATGATAATGGAATGACTCCAAACAGATTAAATTTCAAAACAAAAGCCCAAGGTATCCAGCAGGAGCCTGCAGTCACACATTAAAATATAAACAAACAATTTTGGCACTCTTACCATATGCCAACATCTGTGGTAGGCGCTCGTCCTTTACTGCGCAGTGAGAATAATGTGTTTTGATGGAGACAGCAGACATAAACGTGAGTGAGCAGTCAGCTGCAGAACAGAACAATCCTGTGTTAGCTGCTTTGAGGAGCACATCACCACAGGAGTCCATGATGGGAAAATCAGTCCGTCTGGATTCTCACTGAATGTTGCTGAAGACGAGACTCAGCTGTCATGTGTACAAATGGACGCGCGTCACGTGCACTAAAAGTTCAGTACCTGGAACATGATAAATGATTGCAGAATAAATCCCAGCAGTAGCTCACAGTTTATCCAAAAAACAGTACACGCAGAATTTCCATACACGTTACTGTTGAGAAATGCAGTCTTCTTTTGCTAATTGTATATGTTACAATTTACTGAGGTTGAAAAATTTAGAAGAAGCCACCCTGTTTTTAAGAGTCACATGGGAAAGAGCTTGTTTGTTTAAATGGACAAACCCAATGTTTTTCCAATGGCTTTTTTCATTTGGTGATCTTTAAAACTTTTTTACTCTTTCTCAGCATTGAGAACTTGCAGAGTTCCTTATGACACAACATACCTGATACTCTAGTGTTTAGCCAGACTTGTTGCATATGAACTTGATGATCAAACTGATCATGTTACTGTAATGATTTTTTATTTCTTTTGAGTTTACAAACATGGGTTTTACTTTGTATTCAAAAGTGAAAACAGCTGTTTATTATATTTTCTTCAATTACATGAAACTACAAGAAATAATAAGAAAACCAAGATAGCTGCAAATACATGTGGGACAGAGAGCACCAGAAATTGAGTTTCAGATATGGCTGTAGAACAATAGAAGTGTATTCCCACAGTACATGGACATGAGAACCATTAGATCATTGAGTTCCACATGGTCTCCATCATGTTCATATGTTCACATGACTCCAGGTGCATAGAAGAATCAAAGTTACAACTGCTTTGTGGGTTTCTCCCAGCCAGGTCTTTAGACAAACTGTACAACTTTGCCGACTGTGCTGGTCTGCATCTGATCCTGGGGCTTAACGCACTGCACAGAAACCCGGACAACTCCTGGAACACCTCCTCCACACTGAGCCTCCTGAAGTACAGCGCTGGCAAGAAGTACAACATCTCCTGGGAGCTGGGCAACGGTCAGTACAGCAATACCTGTACTAATACACATACTGCCTACTAAATAACATGACAGGCTCCAGTAAAAAGTAAAGTTATGTGTGTGCTGCTGTCTATTGATGTGCAATGAGGTACCTCTATTTTAAATGATAGGACTTAAAGATGATTTTTTGGCATAAATATAATTGACTCATATTTGCATAGATATTGACTATCAATATTTAAAAAAGGAAAGTGAAATGGAGGAGAGGTTAGTCCAAGAACAAATACCTTTTCACAGATTTTAAAGGTTCTTGCAAAGAAATATTAACAATGATCAAGCTGCAAGCAGAAAGATGGCAATCTTCAACAGTTTTAGACTAAACCTCAATTAAATTGTTACCTTAACCTGGATGTCAACAGTTGTAACCTGATGACAAAAACACATAAACTTGTCAATGCCTAACTTAACCAGCCATAAACTATCTGCAGCAGGTTTGTTCTCAAACTAGAGAGGTGATGGGTCTCTGTTCCTGCACCTCACTGGAAACCCTCACAACCAGAAACATTTAATAGCCTGTCACTTTTAATACGTAACTAACAGAATTTAAATGAAGAGCTTTCACATCAATGAAGGATTGGTAAAGTAAAGGATATTTTTTAAATTACAGGATTCAAGTTTTTTTCTCCACTGAAATTGTGCTATGAGAAAGCAGTCACACATTTTGTTCATGCAACATTTACTTGTTACAGAGACATAATTTAGAGAATGAATGGTAAATGTGTGTCTAGCAGATTAAGGGTTAAAGTGAGGGTTCATTCAGGGATGAAAGGAACTGCTAGTCCTCGTGTCATCCTAACCATCTGTGTTCCTGGGGAGCTGCATTTCACACAGAGCCGCCCTGTGTTCGCCTGCTGCACATCACTTCATTTTTTCCTTTCACTTCATCCGTAATAAAGCCGACAAAAGAAACTTTCACTTTAGCCTAAGCCTAAAAGTACCATGCAAAATCCATTGATTGGACCATGTGAAAATTTTAGTGAGGGCTTGAACCGTAGCGAAAGTAATCATTTCAAGTAAATCATCCAGACAGTGCAGACAGAGAGCGAATTTGCAGAGGTTGGATGAAAAGGTGATCCATTGAAATTTGCTAATAATATTCTCATTATAGTTTTCAGGAATACAGCACAGACACAGCTGCATACACACACACAAAACATACACATTTAAATTTTTATTTTACAGCTCAAACAGAAACTGGAACAGATTTAAATACAATGCTCTTCAGTGGTTAAACAGCAATGGGTCTGCAAAAGTTTAGTTTTCCTCCTTTTAGGAACCAAGCTCCCTTTCTCTCTTTGTTTTACTCATTCTGTAAGGCCACCCTGTGTGCTTGGACCATTCCCCTGACACCGAGTCCATCTGTCTGTATTACTACGAATTGCCCAATTATCCCTTTTTCTACTGGCTGTTGGATACTCTCTAGGAGAGCAAGATCAGACTACAACAACAATAATATTCTCTGCCACCTCCCCACTGTTGCTTGTATAAACTTTATCTCTCCAGCTCACTCTACTTTGTCTCCTCTTCCCAGAGCCGAATGCCTACCGCAGCATGGTGGGTCGTGCGGTCAACAGTACCCAGTTGGCTCAGGACTACACCAAGCTGCGGACCCTGCTGCAGTCCGTACGCTACTATCACCGCGCTCACCTCTACGGCCCCAATGCAGGACGACCCCGGAAGAACGCCATCCTGCTGCTGGATGGGTGAGTCAGCAAGTACAACATTGATTGGGCAGGATTCCACTCCTTGTTAGGCTATCCCTAACAAAAGGGAAAGGTAGTGGAAAGTATGCTGCAGCGGTTTGGGACTTTTACTGAGCTTTACTCTGTTTAATGCACCCACACATACACACACATTGTAGTAGTGTTCAGTGTTTATGGATTCCCACTCTGCAGGTTTTAGGGTCTCAGCTCCAGTTATACCATGTCAGCCTAAATAAAGTGTCATCTGATTGATAATGTGACGGCACAATGTCCCACCTGCTGGTTTTACCCAGAAGCTCCACCAGCTTCGGTTTGACTCTGATGGCTTATCCAACAACTCTCTCCGCTGCAGCCTGTGCCCTCGTGAGATTGTAATGTCATAGTTTGTAGTCATACCTTTACTGCAATAAGTCCTTATTACCTGCACATCATTAATAGATCACTGTCTACCATTGTCTAGGGAAAAGAGATCTCTATCTGCTCTCTAGATCACTTGTCCCATGTTCTCCTTTCAGAAAAAATCTGAAATCATAAGGGAGAAATTAATATATTTTGGTTTCATGCTGGTGGTTCCTAGTTTTGCATTGATTCAACTGAATTCTGTTCTGGTATCTGTCTATGTATCATTTCGATACAGCCAATCAAATCATGCATTGAGCTGCGATATCAGCATCAAATATCAACATGCGTCTTATCCTTCATCTCAGCTTGTTGAGAAGACAAACATACACCAGGGAAAAGTGCACTACTAATGCTAGTTTGGAGGCTGGATCGCTTAGTAGCTGCTCAGCTGCAGCACATTAAACAGCATGTAAACCTACTGGATGATGGCGTGGTGCCTACTCTTCCTCCCATGACATCTAGGATTCAGTGCAAGTTTGTTTACTTTGGCTGTCGTTGCCTCCAGATCCAGTGTCTAATACTGTTTCCCTGTCGATTTGTGTTTCCCCTAAAGTAAGTATGAAACAAACCATATCCCTAACCCCAACCAGTCATGTTCAGAGATTCTTAACCTGACTCCAACCTTAAGTTATCTCTGCTAAACCTATCCATAACCCAAGCCCTCACACCAACCACAGCAGAAAGTGCTACAGGAAACCTAATTTTAACGAGTGAGAAACTATATTCAAAAGGAGTAGACTTCTATACAAGATGGGCACTCCAGCTGCCTATCAGCTGCTGTCAATCAAACACAGACACTGACACACCCCTCTAGCCAGCTGAGACACAAAGGAGTATTTTGGTTATTTCCCTAGAAAACCTTTCTTCTTCCTTTTAACAAAACTATTAAGAATACATAAAAAGCACAAAACAACTGAACAACTTTCCCAACCAACCACCTTGCTGCTGACAACAAGCATGTAAGCAACTGTCAACAACTTAAGCTCTTCTGCCTTGAAGTTTAGTTAAAAGTTTACAGTTGGGCAGCTGTCTGAGACACAAAATGTACACTCAATGCAAATCTCAGATCAGACAGGTTTTCCAACTCCTACTGTTCTCCCGTTTAAAATAAAACCAGTTTAAATTGGACAGAAAAAAGGGAGGATATGGGATAAAATGTTGCAAATGTTTAATTCGGATAGACAATGTCATTTGACGAGTGGTTGACTGCATTAATTTTAGCCACTCTGTAGCAGACATTGAACATAAGTAGATAGATAGATAGATAGATAGATAGATAGATAGATAGATAGATAGATAGATAGATAGATAGATAGATAGATAGATAGATAGATAGATAGATAGATAGATAGATAGATAGATAGATAGATAGATAGATACTTTATTTATCCTCTAGGGAAAATTCATGTATGTACTCATAAGTATGCAGTGTTTGAGTGTTACCGCTTGTCTTAGTTTGTATAAAAACTCCCTTTAGACAAGAAATGCTTTCTCAGTTCTATTGTCCAAATAGATGACACTATCTCTCAAACATTTTCATCACTTCCAAAAAAGTTAAGCCTTTCCAAGCTTTTCTGTCTGTTGAAATGGAAACAAACTAGTGTAAAATGGATGCATCAGTGGCCCTGTACAACAAACACAGACTGAAAATCAAACACAGATAGATGTACACAACTCTGACAACACTGAACAATCCAAATAAAGAGTGACCTTATGGAGAGATGTTTTCTTTTTGCTGAAGAAGTAAATACCTCAATACTGTCACGAACATAAAACTTGAATTTAGAATTTTATTACTTTAACCCCCGTAGTTAGCATTTATGGCCAGTATATAAACATTTAACAAATTGTTTATAAAACTCTAGTTGTTAGCAGATAATGAGCATTTATTAATGCATTCATCAACAACAATTACTCCTCCTGTGGCCACTCATAAATGGAGGCTGCTGTATCTAAACAAATAATGAATGACAACATAGTAAAACACAGAAAATGTTGAGTTTAATTATTAATAAAAAAACTGCACACTGATGAACTCTTACAAAATGGCCTTTAATCTGATTATAACTTCGTTTTGATGTGTGTAAAACAATTCATTAAATATTTATATAGTTTTTATAAATAATGCTATATGGGGGAGTTACAGGTTATTGCTGTGAGTAAATAAAGATGGAACATTGTTATGAGCTCCATGATTTTTGAGTAGGCAGGTTAGAGTTGGTTATGGACAAAAACCATCAACATTAAACATCTACTTTCTGTTCTGGCTGAAAGCGGGCTGTTAATAAAGTACTAGTCTGTCACCACAGATTTAGGAGAGTGTTGTTTTTACGTAGGTAACAATAAGAGTGAAAGAAGTGGAATATATAGCCCTGAATTTAACGGTCATTGTTAAATAAGCAGGGAAAAGAATTCCTTCTAACCAGCTTAGAGTCCATAAAGTTAAACTAATGTGAGCTAAAATTACAGTGCTTTGACACTCATGCATATGCAAGCGCATGTAAAGATAAGTGCACAGGAACAGTTTAATGTCTCAGTGTATCTCAGCCTGAATCTGTCTCCAGCTTCTCTCTGCAGCCACACACATTTTGACAGGTAGTTGGAGGACAGAGGAGAAAGAATAATTGGATGTGGATCTCCCTCCTCCATGTACTTGAGCTACTTACATCAGTGAAACCATTAGGAACTGCTGTTTATCTCACTGAGCGCTGACGGTTCAAATTTACTCATAAATAAAAGGTGTATGTTTGTGCGCAGCTGTGTGTGTATGTGTACTGCACAGTTCAGACTGATTGAATAGCTGTGGACTCGGAGGAAAGGGAGGATATAGACGATGAGTGGTGAGAGGAGGAGGAGGACTGAGAGGATGAAGAAGAGAGAGTTGGAGTATCCACGGGTCATGGGTGTCACATTTAACAACGGGCTGATTCTTGTGTGTTTGACACTGTTACGAGGGGGTGGCTCTTGTGTTTGACAGCCCAACTACTCTGCTGCTCTCAGGAAATAAGATGAATTAGACGCTGAGCTGCTCAACAGTCCAAATATCAGAGCTCCACAGACTAAACAAGCCAGAGCGGTGAAAGTTGTGTTTCTGTGACATGATGTTTAGAGACACACTTTTGGGCATGACAAGCTGTTACCCCCAAATATGGAGCGGTTTGGGTCAGGTAGATGAGGAAACACACACATACACACGCAGATGCAAAAGCTTGAGAGCAGGAAGGCAGACAGCAAGGGGGACTGTGTATGTGTAGAGTTTTTGTTTGTGTACAGGATGAGTCCATTAAAAGGTACACCGGGTTCACAACAGTTTTTGTGTCCTCAAGATGTTTGGAGTTTGTATTTAACTAACTGGAATCAAACTTTACAGGCTGCAGAAACAGCTCCAGAAAACACTTAAAGTAGGACTTTAAAATGACACCCCAGAGGAAGAATCCCAGTTATCTGCTGTACAACTGTAGCTCTTTGGTTTGTAGATGAGCAACACATAACATACGAATCACAGCCAGCATTTGTTCCATATACTTATATTGTATGTCTTAAATTTTGGCTTGTCAAGATATTTTCAAAACATTTTCCTTTAAACGTGATTAAAAGGTTACTTTTAACAGACTTAACAAATTATTGTTTTCATTTTCCCAATAACTTGGGGCAAAATGTTGACAACCTGTGTTGCACCCTGACTGCTGTAAAGGTTCTTGCAATATTTCCACATCCCCAGGTCTTGGCAGTTATGTTGGGGGGTAAAATGTTACCGTAGTATTAATGACTACAACTGTGGAAAAGGTTGAAGACTTTGAAGTATTAATACCACTCAGGTAAAGATACCTCTGTTTTTCTGACTTTCAGGTTCATGAAGAATGCTGGCTCAGTTGTAGATGCGGTTACGTGGCAACAGTAGGTATTTTACCCTTTTTTTCCTATTTTATTATTTTGTCCGTAGAAAACTGCAGAATTCTACCTGCAGTCTTCTGAAAAAACAGACTACTCACTTAACAGCACAGGCCATGTTGTGCTTTTCCACCATTATCGGCACACTGTGTAAATGCAGTAGCCAGTAATAACCACTATTAACGCTGTTCCTTAGAGAGGCTGATGCATAATGTGGAGAAAAGGAGCCCAAGCGTGTATGTGTGTGTTAAATTAGTAACACCTGCCATTTGTCTATTGCACATACTGTAGGAATGCATACAAACATATCAATGATTTGATCTTTTTCCCTGTGTTTTATCTGTTTCTCTTTACACACACATGTAAAATGTATACAAAAAGACATACCCACCGTAAGTACAGACAAACCCTGTGTGACTGAGTGAGCGGTCATTAAGGTGAAGGTCAGGTCTAATTAGGGGAAATTAGAAGAAACGGAAGGAGGAAGGCCTGTCAGTAAGGTTTAGAAAAACACCACCCACACTGTTAAAATCAAACCATATGCTCTGGCTCATTCCCTCTGTCAATTAGCCCATTTTACACTAGAGATCCAGATGCCAGTCTAACCAGGCTGCGTGACAGAAACTCTGACCTCTACAAAAGAAGCCAAACTAATAAAATGGGGACCACTCATTAACACGTCTATGACACATGTTTTACTCCACTGCAGCTGGCTCAAGTTTTTTGAATCAAGTGTAGTAGGTTGTAGATGCAGCTTTCATTCTAAAGTGGTGCAGAGCATCATATGGCTTTGTTAGAGAGCACGTCTGTCTGTGGCTTCGGTTGGAGGTGGTTCTGTTCCGTTGGAGCTCCTGATGATGAAACATGTTGGTTATGTAGTGAAACATTTGTGTACTTCCAGACCACGAAACATTGATATGTGGTGCACATTATGTTTTGACGTTTTTTTTTTTTCCACAACATGGTATTTTACATTTGCAGCATCTTGTCTCAGTTACTGCTTCTCCATTTTTGGATTCACCAACAAAACATGATCAGAATGTTTAGTCATTCTGTCTGTCTGTCTTTTCGTCTCTTTGCCTTTCCATCTTTCCCCATCTTTCTGCAATATTAGGTTTTTCTTTCCAAACATATTTGCCTGGATGTCTGCACATCCCGGTAAACATGCACATCTGCACAAGTTTTTTTAATGTGTTTTCTATTCAGGTCACTTTAACCTTTGCCCAGAAAATGTTTAAAGTAAGTTAGAGTCGTACCACTAGTGATGGATATACCGATTTACCGATATGCCGACTGTTTTGGTTTTATTTGCTCAGATTTTTTAGATGAAGTACATCTCTGAGATTTCTGCCTCCTTGCCAAAACAATGAAAGTGAACAGATTTAATTTGTGGTGCTCATTGTGCATAAAAGAAAAAATCTGCCAGGACATCTCTCTCCAGAATAAGTGACCTCTGTACTCTGGATAATCCACAGAACAGTCAACAGTTTTCATAGAGACAATTTCCTCAGCAGAAAGTAGTTCCAGTAAAAACATTAGAAAGCATTATCCAGAGTAACATTGTTCCTGTTGAATTTTTTTAATGTAATTTTTCCAGCCATGCTAGCAGCATAGCTCTTGGGATCTGTCGGTCAGTCAGTCTGTCCACTTCTTTGGTCCAAGCGAACATATCTCAACATCTATCAGATAGATTTCCATAAAACTTTTTACAAACATTTATGGTTCCCAGATGATGAATCTCAACCACCTTGGTGATCCCCTGACTTTTCCTCTAATACCAGGAGGTTGACGTTGTGGTTTTAAATGAAACCGCTCAATAACAATTGGATGGATTGTTATACAATCTAATACAGATATTCATGTCTCCCAAAGGATGGACTGTAAATGAATTGTCCACTTTGGTGATACCTTAAATTTTTTCCGCTGTAATTTCTAGCACCATCACCTGGTCAAAATTTCAGTTTGTCTAATACTTTATGACAAAACTAATGACATTCCCTGCAGAGTCAGCCATACTTTTTAGAGCTAATTAGCAAATGTTAGCATGCTGACTACTGATAACATGTTCCGCCTTACCTAATGCGTGGCCTCATGGTGTGAGAATTAAGCCAGTCAAAAGTGTCTGATCAGTGAGCAAGAAAAGTGAACGAAACACATTCATTCTTTCTTCACAGGATTTGCTGTTGAGATGCCCCTGAGCAACACACTTACTGTGAGCCCTAATTGTATCATCAGTGGGTATTAGCAGTGTGAACATCTGGGTGTACAGCAAGCATGCAAGCAAGCCCACACCCCCCTCCCCCCCTCTCTTTAATGATGATCAGTGTTGTGCCAGTTCACACTTAAAAAGAACTAGTTCGAAGTTCAGTTCATACAGATGAAAATTAACTAGTTAACTAGTTCAGGTTCATAGTTCTTTTTATTATTTTTTTGTTCATTTGTTGTTGTTCTTTTTTTTTTTTTAATAAATAAATAGGCCGCTATTCTCTTTAAATGTAACCCCCTTCAACCATCCATCACCAGCCCCAAATCATTGCCACTCCGAAACTAAATGAATTATTGTACACCGCTGAAGAATCACAGACATTAGTTACATTCAAAATCCGTATGTAAATATAATCCGTATGAGTCTTCACTTGTTTGTTAGTTGAACTGCTTCAAATGCTCAAACAAACTGGCTCCAGCAGTACTAGATGCGTCTTTACTGTCCGTCTGTGCCGCTAGCGCCAGCCATGCTGGGCCGTGTCTAAGGAGACGTCATGCGGCGTGCCGTAAAACTATCGTAAATCGTGAGGGACGACCGATTCGTTCAGTTTGGCGTTCACAAAAAATATGCACGTGTCCATTGAACGAGTTCATGCGCAACACTGATGATGAGGTTATGAAACGTACACTTTAATGACCCTTGCGTTTGAAAATGGACACCTCTTGTACTGTGCACTGTGGCATAAAAGTGAATCAGAAGCTTTTCACTTTGTTCAGCTTCAGTCTTTGCAGCTAAGCGGTCACACTTTAACCGCGCCAGGATAACACAGGATACCCACATCTTTCTTGTTCCTTGTCAGGATGACAGTGGTACTGCATGCCAGAGAGCCTGGGGTGCTGCTTATTTATAGCTGAGTGGAGTAAAAAGATGTTAAAGATTTTCAGACTAGTCTGAAAATCACAGAGGGACTATAAATTTACTGATGGCATTCCTGAGGGAAGCTACATATCCTTCAGCTGTTATTTAATGATTGATGATAACCTGATGATAACCTGCTGGACCACATCAAGGACCACATCCTTGTCTTGCTTTGCTACCCCTCCGCTCACCCCAAATCGCTTACTACACCAGGTGGCCATTCCTTGACACTTAAATGTGCAGTTATGCAGTTAAACTTTTAAAGACTATATTCACGCTTTACTTGAATATTCCCATTTCACTTCACAAATGCTTTAGTTACTACTAGGGGTTTAAAGGATGAGAAGAGGAATCCATGCAGAGGATGTTTCAATTAGTCACCAAAAAAAAGAAAAAACCCCAAAAAACATCCTCTGTGATCATTACTCAACTTAAGTACATTTAAATGTAAATATATTCACGGAAGATTTAAAGCGCTAGACTTTTAGTTTCAGATGAGTGTTTTTTTCCATTTTTGGTATTGATCCTCTTTCACCTCTGTTTCTGTTTCCTGGCTGATTTGATCACATGTATTTGTGTAGTCTGTACTATATTTCTGTGTTAATAGAGGTAGTTTTGTTAGAGAGCTGTCTTTGATGTGGTGCTGGCACTCACTGAGAGACATGTAAAACAAGCTGTGGATCTTTGTCTGAAAACATTTGGACACAATGTTATTCATTTTTGCATTTTATTGAATTCTGGTCAGTCTGGCAGCTGAAGTATCATGTCAGTTTGTGGATGAACAAAGGAAAAGTTCTTGGTTCTGTTTTAGGAACTTGAGCAATTTTATGAATACCAAACTATGATCCCCTTAATCCAGGCCAAAATACTAGAACAATCTTTCTGCATATTTCTTTTTGAGGTTTCTGCTCTAATGAACCACCAAACTTGAGTGTTTAGCAAAGAAAGCTAATCTTTCCTTGTTACCTGACCGTAGCGAAAATTCCCAGTGGTACTGATTCGTAGCTCAAGATACAGCTATAATAACTTGTACAGTTTTTTTTTATTGTTTCCATATATGAAGTGGAATTTCTTTCCCTGGGATCTGGACTGAAGAATTATTGTGAGCGCTCTGGAAAGATGACAGGATAACCAAATAATTTGTGTAAAGCTATGACTTAATCCCTGCGTTGTTTACAGTTTGAGGCCAGGAGCTTGGGACTTTTCCAACACTGTGACGAAAATTTCAACGAAGTTAAACTCAGATTGCAACACTGCTTCACCCCACGTGAACAAAGTGTAGCTTTATTCTCAGCGGTTTTGTTGACACATCTGTCATTTCCACTCTTTTCCAAAACAGGTTCAATAGAGATTTGACTTTTTTTTCTTTCTTTTTTTTTTTAAAAATCTGTTGGCCTTATTATTAACAATACAATACTGTTGAATAGCATTCTCTGATTTCTTCAATTGTAATTCCCTGTCGTAGTTTTCTAGGAGTGTTCTCTGGTTCTAGGAAAGAAAAAAAGCTAAATTGTTACAAAACATTTGCAGCTTTAAGCAGGACTGGACTGAGCTGGTCTGGTATGTTACTAATAACATTTGTTGCTTTAGAAGATTCAGAGGAGAAATCTGTTCTGCAACGAGGAACAGATTTTTTTGAATCTCTAATTAACAGGTGTTACATCTGTTTCCGTTCCAGTTTTTGTTATGTCATTGCTAACTTAAAAATAGAACCAATGAAGGCAAATGGATTTAAGGATTGAGCCATAACGTTTTCTTATTTCACTAATAATTTTCCACCATAATGATGACGGTTTCATTCTGTACCTCCAGAAAAAAGCGAAAGCTCATCCTACAGGGCTGGATATTCACAGGTGGATGTCCATTAAAGTCTTAGTGCTTAGTATTAATAACCATGAAGTTAGCCTTTAAATCTTGCTGCTGTCTGCCAAAAAGTAATTGATAAGTATTAAGTGAAGCCAGACCACTGAGAAAAGACTTAAAAAAAAAAAAACCTCAGCTTACAATATCTTAGAATATGAGAGGTTTAAATATGTTTGACTAGCACTCAGAGTGATAATATATTCTCTTTTGGAGCCTGTAAAATCTGACAATGAAGATCAGTCGACTAATGAACCTTAAATCTGATTCAGTCTTAGTTACTGATAGCAAAAACCTAAATTCCTCGAACTCCCAAATTTCCTCCATGCTTGTTGAAGTTTTGATTTGGGACTCTGTTTGCCACTGTAACTAAATCAGGGAATGTACCGTTAACTGTCAACAATTTCAATAGTGTTGGGTGTAATGATGTTGCAACCACGTTAATACTTACCATAAATAATGTGTCAGAAATAACTTAGTCTAAGAGAGTAAGCTACACAGAGCCATGCACCATGTTTTTTTTTTTTTGTTCTCTTCTGCTGTGCAAATAAGTAATATAAATGTGTTTTACGGTACCTGAAACATTAACTAGAGTATGTGGTTGTTGCTCTCTTGTTTTCCTCTCTTGGACTCTTGCAGAGGATCTTGGATAGGTTTTTTGTCTGCCCGCAGGGTGATGTTCCTCAAGACATTGGCTCTAACTACCGATAAATTCCTCTCTCATCATGCTCACTTAACATTTTCTCTTATTATCGTCTGTCTTTGTGTCTTTATCGTTCACACACAGGATCACCGCAGATGGAGGTCTGTATTGTTCAGTCTCAGTCTGAAATCTCAGAGCTTCCAATTCCTCTCTTATGCAATCCCACATTTTGACACAGAATTGGATTTTCAGTACACTGAAGTGTAATTGAATATGTCGGTCCCTGTTCATCATAGTTGTTGTGGTGAAAGACCAATGAAATTATACTCTGTTTGGCTTTTAAACCTGCAGTCCATAACGAGCCCTACCAACACTGAATCCAAGCGAGTGTTGCATTTATGAAGTTGTTTCTCTGTCTTGTCAATGTTTTACTGTGAAATGACATTGACCTACTTGGTAGTGTAAAAAGTTGTTATACTATGTCATAGAATATTATTCACCTAATTGATGAAGGATAATGGCACTAGGATTGTTAACTGCACAGGTTTGACCCAAAGAAAGTTTTTCAATAACATGGAATATTTATATCTAGTATCTAGTATTAGTATCTTAATAATGGGGGAACATTTTGTTTGGCAAATAGATAATAAAGCCTTTTTACTTGACAATACTTTGACTTGACTTAAATTTGCCTTAGTGTTTCACGTTGTCGAACATGAAGATCAATATAGTACATATTCTTTATTATTCATCTTTACTTTAAATGTGAATTAATTTTAAATATAAATTATACAAGTTCAAACTGAAGAGATTAGGCAGGTGGGATGGATGGATGGATGGATGGATGGATGGATGGAAAAAAATAAAATGTGTACATATCAGTTTATTGTTTTTATTATGTGCTGTGCTGTAATAAAAATCACATTTTACAGTGTGTACAGAGTGTTTCTCTCACAGCCTTTACCCTGGATTCTTATTACAGCTATTACATGGACGGCAGAGTGAACAAAGTGGAGGACTTCCTAAAAACCCGTCTGTTGGACACATTGACGGAGCAGATCACTAAAGTCACCAAGGTACATAAGCTTTCCTCCATAAATAATTTCAGTTTATATATACTGTGTGTGCAGAAAACTAATTCAGTTCTAGATCTGTACTGCACAAAATAAGATTAATGTCCGGCGTATATTTCAGAGGTCCTTTTCCCTGTTAAATAATTTTTATTTTTATCAGTTTAGACTTTCAGACGGCCTCAAGGGAGAGTATGAAGAAATAACTAATTTTCATCATGCAATATATTTACATTTCTTTTGAGTTTGCCAAGTTATGGATCATTCAGATCTCAGCTAGTTTTTTTGATTATAAAGCCATATGTGCAAACCACAGGAGTGAACCCTCAGGGTAAAAGGATTGTGTCCACCATGAGGTAATATTATCAACACTGGCTGCTGTGGCTGACTTGCTGAGTTGTCATAGATGAACAGTGCCAAAGTGCCTCGGGGAAAAAGAAGCAACCATTCCCAAGAACAAAACTTAAAACATTCAATGATATGTAACAGGAGTGGGATTCTTGTGTGCCTTACCAAAGTCAATAAGATCAGGTTTTTGTGTTTCTTTATGTGCATTATTATTAATCAGTGTCTACATTTATATTTCTGTTTCGTTGTCAGCTGTAATGACTTTACATCAGCTTGCAGACTCACTCAAATTCAGTCAGTAACAGGAAAACATTATATAGAATTAAAAAAAAAATCATGGATTACTAAAAATGCATCATCCTATTTTAATGGTCCTTAGAATAAATTTGAATGTATTGATTCAAAAGACCCTGAAGCAAATTTCATATGGCGCTTTCACAAAGTTGAATTCAGGATGGATTTTGTTGATACACCTTTGTTTTCATCCCTCATCGTAGGTTGTGAACACACATAGTCCTGGTAAGAAGGTGTGGCTTGGCGGACTGGGGCCGGCATGGGCAGGAGGCATTAGTAATCTCTCTGACACATACGCTGCTGGCTTTCTGTAAGTACTGTTATCATACTGTAGCTGTTCTGTAGATAATGAACTGAACCAGCTGCACAAGAAATAAGTATTTATTCCCAATGTATTATGTGTTTTATCAGCACTATATATCACATTCCTAATAGTTTTGTGTGCATGTTCATTTGTGTTTCAGGTGGGTGAACACGCTGGGTATGGCTGCTATGCAGGGGATAGATGTTGTGTTGCGTCACTCATTCTTTGACTACGGATACACACACCTTGTGGACCAGCACTTCAACCCGTTACCTGTAAGTCTCTCAGTTTCAGTTCAGCAAGGATTACAATGGCTGTTGGTTCACATCAGGGCCTCAATTCACCTTTCTTCATCATAATAACAAGGATCTGACCCGAACGGTCCTGTAATGCTCTGGACCTTTTCTGTACCAGACCCAGTGCCTCGATGGCACCTCTCGCTCTTTCCCGTGGGAGCTATTAGCTGAGATGAAAGGCGTTTAGTGGTGATGAGTGGATAGACGCGGGGGCGAAATGCCATGTAACCTTAGCCCTTTGTCAGTAGCTCAGGACAGTGTCACTGCTCCCCTCAACCCCCATCACAACTGTGTGCTTCTCTGTGCGGGACAGTCGGCCGGTGAGAGATCTGTAACCTGAGATGCT
>NW_019524838.1:40427-73193 GCF_002814215.2 Seriola lalandi dorsalis | reverse complement strand
AAAAAAAAAAAAAAAATTGTTTATATTAAGCCGAGGCAAAGCGGGGGCGAGAGGCTTACATTAAGGACTTGCACAGTAAATTATTGTTGCTATAATAAAGGAGATAGACGATGTTCAAGGCATTTATCTTATTTATCAAACGTTTGTTATTATTCCAGATTCTTTTATTCTTTCTTTGGTCAGAAAAAGCTGCTAGAATAGAGTATTGGCACTCTCAAAATACCACTTCAACCACTAACAAACAAACCACTAACACTGCAAAATCTGACAATAACATTTAACTTAAACTTTCATTAGTTCTGTCTTGCAGACATGCACTTTCTTCTACCTCTCTTCAACTATATGATATTAAATAATCGAGATGACTTCATTTCCTTCCCTCTTCGACTCCATTATTTTTCTGGGAATAATGGTCTCCCGCTTGGATCACAATGCTTTTAACATGGCTGGATGTCTGAAAGCTGCACCAGCCTACCTGCTGAGAGAATGCACTGCAGGGCCAACCTGTCCTCTGCATGGGAAATTTATGACCTGGCCCCTTCCCCTTTAGGATAACTCCCCCATTGGTACAATCCAGTCAAAGACCTGGGCCCACTTCACCCTTTTCCACACTTACCCCTTCCCTTTTTTCTTACTCGCTCTTCTGTTCTAATAATCTTCTCCTTTTTCTGTTTTGTTTTATTCACACTCCTCACCTGTTGTATGCCTCCAGAGGTATGTTGTAAACTTAATTCTTTGAGGAACAGAGATGTCAGTATATAGTGTATGGCAAGTGAAATCATATTGCTCCTATCTGAAAAAATTGCCATTCAAATGCCCCACCTTAACGACATTTATCTAGCCCTCAGAAAAAAATATTTTTTTCTCAGATACAAAGCAGAGAGATAAGACAGCAGGCTTCTCCCCAAGTTGAACATGTGCAAACCTTCATGACTCTGCATATTGTGGGTATGCCTTTAGATATTTTTTACCTCTTCCTGGGTGTGCTTTTCCTCATTTTGAAAAGTCTATTTAGTTAAAGCTTGCTGGAGATTGTGTGCTTCTAAATTAAAAACACTGAAATGTTGAACTTCTTGGATGCTGAGACATAAACAGGATCTCAACCAGGCAATCAGACTCACATTTGACCTATTTAGCAAAACATTAAAGGTTAATCTTCCTTGTTACCATCCTCTGTTCACTTAACTATGCAGCTGAGGTTTGATTGGTCTCTGGTGTATTGTTTTACTTTTCTGGAGTCCTTGACATGTTACGTGTTTACTTGTGCCTATCTGTCTTTCACTCTGTTTTTTGGGTGCAGATGGTATTTTGATTTGATGTGAAAGTGATGGTTGTTCCGCTAATTCATCTGTCTATCTATCCAGATAAGAAAAGCTGGGGGCGAAAAAGACAGGGAGACAGACAGGCAATTAGACAGGAAAACAGGCAGACAGTCAGACCGCTGAAGATTTAGGACCTCAGCTGATATTTCCCAAAAAAATGTCTGAAGTGTGTCCCGTCAATTCAGGTTTCAGGTCAGGGATTTTAACACAGCCATAGTTTGAAATATGTCAATTTATCATGGTTTCTTTTACTTGGGTTTTAAAATTTTTAAAACACAGAGCAAGAATGTATCACCTCTCCAGCTAGCTTGCACAAGTAAAACTTTAGACTCATAACTGTTCTTTGTTTTATACACTACACAATAATCACAGATCACAGTTCTGGCCATACATTTGTCCTTCCATCCCTGTGCTTGTGGCCAACACTATACAGTTCCATACTGTGCTCTGCTTCTTCGATGCCTTGGCAGCAAATTAAGTTAAAGTCTGCATGGAAAAAAGAAGCCCTTAAATGTTGCCATATGCAGGATTGCATGGGAACTTCCTGAGGAACACATGTTGTTCTGGGTCTCTTGGAGAGGTGTTGAGTCTGTGTAGTCTATAGAGTGAGACACAGTATAGTGTACCACTCAACAATGATAAGAGAAAACAGCAATTCATGATTGAACATAATATTTAGTAAAAATGTCATATTTAAGACCTGTCAATTTCTAAACGGGTCGGCGGTTATTAGATACAATGTGGCATGTTACATGGGACAGTCAGTTCCAACAAAATGTTGAGTGTCAGAGTGCTAACATATCTGGATCTCACATTTATGTGGATTATATCTCTAATTTTCACCCCGTCGCAGACGAGCTGTTTTGCTGGCACATTCTCAATTCTCACAGTTTGCAAAACTTAATCTGTTTGCACAATCACCAGGGCATTTCATGACTGAATAAACAAAATGGAAATTTTAGCAATATTTCCTTTCAGGGGAATCCAGATCCAACATTGCTGTTATAAAAGGTCTCTTTCAATAAAAATCCTCATGCATTTAAATACAGTGGAGTTGGCAATGATTTTAAATTGTTTCACAGCTGCTTACATATTAGGTCTTTAAACAGTCCTTTCCACACCTGCCCACTTTGGCATTGTGTCTTTTAACAGAATCCTGCCCTGAGCATTATGATGAGAAAATGAACCCATACTGGCATAGAAAGTAATGCCAGTGTCTGTGTGCTTCTGTATGTAATGGTGTTGCCCTTACAGGATTACTGGTTTTCTCTGGTCTTCAAGCGTCTGGTTGGTCCGAGAGTTTTAGCGGTGCGGGTGGCTGGACTACAGAGGAGGCCACAACCAGGACGAGTCATACGAGACAAGCTACGCATCTACGCCCACTGTACCAGCTACTACAAGTAAGTGCTACAGCCTAACCACCTGGGATTAGTTTGTAACTTGCACTTAAACAAAGCAAGCGTGTACATTATGTGCCGTGATTTTTCAAATTCGAGACAGACAGATGACAAGGCACACATGCTCTTGGCCTTTAAGTGATGTGTAGTAATACTTTGGGAATGTCTTGGAAGATATAGATGGAAAACAGACAGTGTTAACTTTTTCTGTGTCCTGTGTCCTGCTGCAAACACCTGAGGCACAGTGTCTGGTGGGGAAGAACAAAATCCCCAGCCGGCCCATTCGGCTTCTCATAAATAAGTAGACCGCAGACACCTGTTCATTCACAGCTCAGAGCCTTTAAAACTTAACGGGTATCACTTATCAGGTGTGTGGGTTCTGTCTCCCTGCCGTCAAAGAGCCGCTGAAAGGTGTGCTAGGCCTTTATCCCATCTCGGATTGGCTGGAGGGGGGTATCCGAGGGGGAGGGGGAGGGACAATACGGTGGTCTGTGCCGGGAGGAGATAAAGAGTGCCATCATGGCCTGTTCAAGGTTATCATTTAACCTAGGCCAGTGGCTGTCAGCACCAGGCTAGACTTACGGCCTTACCCTAGACAGGGCTCGTTTACAGGCGGAGCATCTTTTAGAAAAATAGTGGAGCACTGCAAAGATAGATGGCCGATAAATGGGTAGGAATTGCATAACCAACAAACAAAGCCACATGAGGCCTGATGACATGTACGCAAATATTTGAAATAGTTTTCAACGAGTGTCCTCTTTCAGCCACCTGGTAAGTATGGTGAATTTGGAAGTAAGGAGATGTCCATGGCATGTGGTGCTGCTCAGCTCCACTTAACATACCAATTAGTCCTGGACTCATCTGATCAGTGAAGCACTAAAGCAGTCCCTCTTGAATCCAAAGCCACGTCACTTGCCATTATTTCTGCCACTTTGTGGTTTTACTCAGTCATCCCACAAGTGGACGATCTATTGTAGTCTTAGCGGTTTGACTGTACTGTGTTAGACAGCAAAGACTATACATGTGCTCAGGCAGTCAGTGGTTTGAAAAGTCTTTGCAGATTAGATATTTGACTTTCACCGGCCTTTTACCCCTTTTAGTGGTTTGCTTGACATTTTTTTCACTTTCCAGAGATGCTCCAACATCAAACGGCATCAACACATGTTTATGTTCCTGGTTTGGATCTCTAAAAGCCTCATCATTTGAAAGGCCTTAGAGGTCATTATCTCTCTCTTCCATCTAACCATCTGATCTATCTCTTGGAGCCATGGTCCATGTTTCTCAGAAATGCGGCTGAATTAGTTTAACACAGAGCCAGACACACAGTGTTCCTGCCGGCAGCACTCTACTTTATTGCTCTTGGTAAATGTATTGAATATTAGCAGTCTTGCGGGGTTGATGAAATAAATGGCTCACCCTGTGCCCAAGAGAGCAAAGATAAACATCCAACCAAAAACCAAGATTGCTTTAAAGATATGAGTTTAGAGGTGGTAAACGAGAGAGGTGTCTACCAGACCGGCCAATGCACAGCCCTGACCCTGAACACCAGGGCCGACATGTGGTATTCACTACAGCTGTGTTGTCTTTGTCCTCATATTTGGGCCCTTATTAGATTTTATCATGTTTGTCTTATCTGTCTCACTTAGTTATTTACCTTTTGCCCATATCCTTATCAAGTTGTGTCCCCAGTGCTTTGCTCTCAGGAGAGGGACTCAAACACTGTTGTCTGTGTAACTTAAGAAGTGCTGCCCGTTGTGTTCACACCCTTCATCTGACCCTGGACCATACAGCAACAAGTTTTAATATTGAATACTGAACAAGAGAAGCAGATTGTTGTATCAGATAGGCTTTATAAGGATGATAAAGGCTTTGAAAATGAAATGTGTCATTCATACTAAATATAAATGATCGGTTTTAGGACAACTTGCTTCATGCTTTATCTTTATTATATTTCTGCAAGCCTTTTGATCTATATCAGATCAAAGAGTAGTGGTTTGATGCTATTACTATATGTAATAAAAATATCAAAGACTTTCTTCTCTTTGTAGTCATCTTTAATTATAGAGAATTTTATTCAACATGGCACTGTAATATATAATGAATCCCCATTAACAGATGTGGGACGGAGCCTCTTTTTCTTATTGTGTCCCGATTTTCATTTCTAAATGTAAAGAATATTAATGTAATCTTTCATTATTTTCTTTATGATAACAGTCATAACTATGTGAGAGGGTCCATAACGATCTACATCATCAACCTGCATCGGTCGCGAAAGAAAATCAAGTTGGCGGGGACGTTACGGAACAAAACTGTCCATCAGTACCTGCTGCAACCGTACGGCACTGACGGACTCAGAGCCAAGTGAGTATCTTTCTCTCCCATACATCTCTCATACACATGCATATACACACACGCTGGCACTGAATAATTGTTTTTTGGTCAATCAACAATGTGGTCTTCTTGTAGAGTATCCGGTTCCACTCATTCATGCTGATCAAACAAGATAAATGTACTGGTGAGAGACCCAGGTTATAACAGCATCACCATCGTCTCCCAGTCCTGTCATAGCTCATATAAAATAAACATGAATAAATAAATAACATGCAAAACTATTGAAAGGCGTTGAGATGAGAAATAGGGATAATGAGAATTTCAAAAGCAAGTTTTATGGGTCTTAAGTATTTTTTTTCCAACCTTGATAAGGTGTTAAACACTGGCATGAATGAATTTTAAAACAACAAATAGTGTTGGACTTGAGCTGTATGGTTCTCGCCAAGTTGTTGCGTGAATACACATACAATACGCTTACATACAATAACTTCTTCCTGTCTTTATCTAGATTTTAGATTTTAGCCTAAGATAACAAGCAAACTCATAAAGAATTATACAACAAATGAAAAGCTAATAAAAAATAATACAGGTGATTAACCATTTTTTATTTTTCCTTTGTCCATGAAAAACTATTAATGTTAGCTATTAATTCAGACTGTCATAAATATGGTACTGCTTTACTGAAGCTTGTCATCTTGGATATAAAAGGAAACATTCACAGAGCCCAGAGTTCTTCCCTGAGTTCCAGTGTGTTTGCGTCTCTTGTTTGAATCTGGTTTTATTGCCTACAACAGATGTTTTATCAATGGATTCCCAAGTCATTTTATATTCATGCCTCTGAGTTTTACCTCTGAGTTCTGTTCTCAATGCAGTTTGTTACTATGATATATTGCACTTTAACTAGGTAATATAATTCCCATTTCCTTAAAACATGCCTTAAAATAAAACGTATACGCTTTCATTCTCTTCCTCTCTCCTTTAAGCCCCTGGCCTGTTATTCTGCCTCAGCCTTAAGCCCCAAATCCTGGAATAACAGCCTAATGACTCAGGACTGCGTGCGTGTGTGTGTGTGTGTGTCTTTGTGTTATACGATACCTCCATACAGCCTTAATGGAGGCTCAGGCATGATCCTTCAATAACAGCGTAATGATGGAGGATGTTTTAGGTGCTAGAACATTATTGCAAGTCAATTAATAGGAGAGCAAGCTAACGACGGGCCTTTTTCAGGCCTTAAGTGCTTTCTGTTACCACACACAGCACAGGGAGACTTTTATGAAAAATTTAGCAACACCAGATGTCCATAAATATGTCTGCGTAGTGGGACTTTCTGTTAACGGTGATCAAGTATTCAGGTCCATGCATGTTGACGGAAAGCTTTGAGCACTGCAGTTTGATTCATATCTTCTCCTTGTTGAACAGAATTTTATTTGATATTTTATTGAATTTGAGGTTCACGTAAAAATATCCAGACCACTATTGTGGTTAACTTTACAATATAACGATATAATAAAAAAGGTTACTCATAAGAGCAGCACTTTGAAGTTGAAAAGCTCCGGGCTAAAAGCAATCACTACAGTCCAAATACTCAATAAGGAGATAATTTCTATTTAGAACGTTATTTATTATGTCACAATTACTGATAGTTATACTTAAATAATATCTTGTACAGATAAATACAAACAAAGTTGTTTTAAATGAAAAAATTGTGAAAGTCATACTCAAGCTGGCTGTTAAGCAATAAGTTTAATAATATATTCCTGCTTGATTTTTCTTCCAAAATAAATTATAGTCCAAACTTTTACCTTAACTTTAGCTTACCTTAACATACCTTAACTTATGACTGTTATGTGTTCCGGCTACTCTGCAGTAATATTTCATATTGTTTTAAATGTTTTGTGATGGTAAACTTGTTACGAAATATTATTGATGCCATGTCAGGAATTACCAGAATGAAAACAGGAAGAATACTCTTAATACTCTCTACAACTCATTCTGTTCTCTGTGCAAAGAAAGAAGAGGAAGGTTTTGCATCTTGTAACCTACTGTACATCTAGTTTAAATTGTAATTTAATTAAGAAACATTACAAATTAAATTATACCCAAATAATATTTTGAACAATTTGTCTTTGAAAAACCTTCTTTCAAATATTCATATTAGTAAGTTTTCATAACTGTATTACTGCAAAGGGTATTACAATATTTTTTTGCTTTAAAATTGACTGTTTCATTGCAGTTAACTCCAAACTATTATGGAGAAATAGGTTAGCTGTTACTGCATGCAGATTCTACTCAAAAAGTCAAGTTGTATTACTGTGCAGTTGTGAAGTTGCAGTTTTGTGACAGCAGCACCCCCAAGTGTACGACTGACAGAATCATAACGCTTAAAGACTGAATGCATGAGAGGGTCCAGATTTTCTTTTTTTGATAAGCTGAAAAAACTCATCAACCTTTTTGTAATTTTCTTTTAATTTTTGCATTGCATTCTTTCACTTTTCTTTTTGTTTAGATTATTTTAATGCTCTTTTTTTTTTTTTTTACCAGTTTGAATAAAACTGTCCAAAATGCAGCTGCACAGCTTTTAACAAGAAAGAACACGAGGTCGCCAATTTTATCCTCTCTGCTCTGGCTCCCAATTAAATTCAGCATTCATTTTAAAATACTTGTGCTGACCTTTAGAGCCTTGCATGGTCAAACACCCCAGGATATTGCTGATATCCTCCTCCTTTGTGCGGCCACTCGAGCTCCGAGGTCTGCTGAGCAAAAATTACTGGCTGTCCCTGGAACCTGCTATAAAACCAGAGGTGACCGTGTGTTTCAAGCTGTTGCACCCAGTTTATGGAATGCTCTCCCCCTTGTCACTGTGATCCCTAGACTCCTGTGAATTCTTTATCAAGCAGCTGAAAATGTCTTTTATTCAGGCAGGCTTTTAGTTAGCCTGTCTGAATAGCTGCTCCATTTTATTTTATTGCTTTTTATTGGTCTATTTCCATGTCTGTGAGTGGAACTTTTTTACTTCTTTTTGTGTCTCTCTCCTCATTTGTTTGTTGTGGCTGTGAATTTAACTTGTCAGCCCTATGCTGTTTGTTGTCATTGCCATATTTAATAATGTTTTTAATAGTGTATTCTTTTTTTATTGATGTAAAGCATTTGTGATCTGTGAAAGGTGCTATAAAAAATAAACTACTTAACTCACACGCTCTTTTACAACTACCAGAGTTATGTGATGAGTCTGAAGCAGACTGTGTGTAATGCAGTCTGTGCTTCCTTTCTTCTCTCTGCAGACATGTCCAGCTGAACGGGGAGAGGCTGCTCATGTCGGACAATGAGACATTCCCAGAATTGAAGCCTAAGACATTGAGGGCTGGACGGACAATAGCCATGCCTCCCATGACCATAGGCTTTTATGTAATCAAGAACATTAACGCATACGCCTGTCGAAGATAACACCGACCCCTCACCCCTGAGATATAGGCGTGATGCTCAGACGTCTATCAAACCAACAACCCCCTGCCAACTTGACTCAAAGCTTAAAAACAGTGTGGCTCCTCTTTTTTTTTTTCATCTGTCCACGAAAACAGACGGAGGTCAGAATTAGGAATCAGGATTTAAGTGTTTTGCTCAAGGACACTTCAGTAGAGAGTGCCCATGGCTTGAATACAACACAATCCTCTTGTTTAACAACAGCCTCCTCAACAATTATCAGTGGTAATATTTAAACCACTTTCCCATATTAAAATAAACCCAGCTCTTCCATTGTTCTCCTCTCTGGTCCAGCAAAGAAAGACTTGCCCAAGACACATAAAACAGTTTGCACTGAACACTTTTCAGTTCTTTTCACCAGCAGTTCCTCAGATACTACAAGACTTGTTTGAACAGTGGTTGTTTTGCGCCTTTGTATGAAGTTTGTAGTTCATAGTTACAGAAATGCAATATCAAAAAGTCCACATTTCTGATTAAGCTATATTTTTTATTCTCTCTGATTGTCAAACCCAGGGTGCGTTATCTCTGTGTCTCGGAGAGAGTTTTTTTTCTTTTCTCTTTTTTTCTATTCTTTTGTATACAGAGGGAAAAAAAGAGAAAACTCTGAACAGGCAGCGTTTCTGAGGCGTACACAAGTCAGCTTTAGTTTGACTTGATCCTGTCCACAAAGAGAAAATGCCGAGGTGTGTATGAGGTCAGGCCTGGACTTACCAAGTGGTGTGTGTCTGTGAATGTATGCATGTGTTTTATTATTGATAAAGCTACTGATGTGTCTGTCCAGCCTGTTTGATGTGCCACTGAAAGTATACGTTTCTTCCTTTGCCATATCAAGTGGCTTGAAGGGAAAATCTGTTTCTTTTAAAGGCTGTTTTTGTGTGTTTTGTGTATCGTTGCTTTTCTGCTGCAGGTTTCAATTTAACTGCAGAGTACCATAGCCAGGATGTGTCGCTGGTACTGCTTTGCAGCGATGTATAGCTGAAGAACAATGTGAACTCATCCATAACATCTGTCCTCTCCCAGCCTGCGTACACACAAAATCTGGGTTTTGCTTTAGATTCAAAAACTCTAAGATGCCAGTTTTTCAGGTGTATTTTATCTCACTATCTCTTCAGTGTGATCTCACATTTTATAATCCTCTTATGCTGCTAGTTTAAATATACATGATATTATATTTTACATAATTTTGTACAGATTTACTGTCATATATTATTAGATAATGTATTGTACATAAAAAAGAATAATGAAAATAAGTGATTTAAGCTTGATATGTTTACTTACATACAGTATACACCTAATTTATATGATTAAATACTTTACTTTGTCTTTACATTTCTTTTCTAAATGACTCAGTTATGTTAGTGGTACTAATGCCCCAACTGTAACGCAAAATCAAAAATAACTTTAAGAGCCAATTCATTAAATAACAGGGTGACCAAGTGACTGTGTTAATAGTCACTCGGAGATTTAATCATGTTGCTTAATATGTGCTCCACACTGACATGAATAAGGACAATGGTAACATTTCTAGATAAGCAGGAGCAGGTTCAGTGCCTGAACATGTTAAATATAAAGAATATTTGTCCTCTGAATGTGTTTATAGTTAATGTAGAGATGTTCATATTTCTTTTGGAGAGTATTATTTTAATATGGAAAGTGTGCATATATATTATTTTTTGTTAAAAAAAAGTTTACATTGATAATAAACACCTACAAACACCTACGAAGTTGTATATTACTCAGTGAAAATCAGTCTGCACTGAAGAAAGGAATGCTTTCCTACTCTGATTTTAGTTTGTCAGTAAAACTACATTAAACGTTGCCCGTCACCTCACTGCTGCATGCAAGAGACGATTGAAGTACTGTACTTGTGTATAAACAGCTAAGCCCCATCATGTGAATTAACGTTGAGCAATCCAACCAGACTCCACAGCAGTTCTCAGGATGTGAAAGAGGTCTGCAGAAGCACATGGTCACAAGGAGAAGAAAAAGAAACAAAGAGATGACAAGATATGATTTATAGAAAAGCTGAAATACCCTCACAAAGAAAGGACCTATAAATAAAAACGGTCTAATTCTAGCAAAATCCTCATCAAAGGCACCTGAGTATTAAAGGTACCATTATTGGTCCTCTCACTCGCTCACTCTTATGTGCACATACGCAAACTGAAGAAGCAGCTGGAGCAAGTCTTTGTAGTGAGAAAAGTGCTGTCTTGTCACTGCATGAGGAAGCTGCTGATGGGAAACATAAAGCCAGGATGGGCTAAACCTCCAGACCTCAGCTTTGGCCCTAAACCTGGGCCAGACCTGGCTCAGTGTCTGCTGATGTATGGACTACTGGGATCTGCTTGGTAAGATCATGTAGAAAGGAGTTAAAAGACAAGATAAAATGTGATAAAATGCTTGCCATTCAGGTCCCTTCACTTTCTCCCAGACAAGCCTTTCATGCTCAAACGGCACTTCCACAGAAAGCAAGACGGGCTTGAACTGTACTGAAGTTTCCTGACAGTGAGTCATTCACACTGGCGGCCCTTCAAGAGCTGTGATCCAAAGCATGTACCTTTGATTATATTTTTGTTTTAAGTTCCATTCACAGGAAATGGGCTTTTGCTTTTGCATAAGCAGCAGAAATGAACTTCTCATTTCACATGTGGTCGAATTTAAACAGGCAAACATTGTTGACATGTAGGAATCAAACCAGGCTCATTCACACCTGGTCCACTGACTCAGTGGTTTTGTGAGGAGAAAAATATTATTCACTACAAAGGCTATACATACTGTATATGCACATTTAGATGAATATGCAGACATGCTTTATTTGTAAAGCGCATACAAACCTGGAAAAACAGAGTGAGACAGGGCAGACATTCTAAGGTACAGAAGGATAAGCAACTTGAATTGTTCTGCACTTTCTCAAGAAAAATTGCTGTAAATCAGTTGTCAGCAGGAGTTCAAAGGGCTCTTAGATCAGCTACATGTTTGATACCGACAACAGAAACTTTGCCAAGGCAAAACCGAATTGAAATCATTTCTGATTTGAAAATGTAACTTGCTAAAATCAAAAGTATGTTTATTGAGTAAATGAAGTACCTCTGACCTGTAAGTAACAGCTTGACAATAACTGTCCAAGGCGATATCGAGCAACGAGGCCTCAGTGAACTTCCTGACATTCAGACCAGGGTCTTATCAGCCCAATCCATGGAAATAGTTTTGTTTGGCGAACTTTGCATCATATAAACCTGTAGCTTGTGATAACAACTGCTGAGCATCACTTCCTCTGACAAAATCTAATTGTGTCGTGATTGAGGAGGACTGCGCCATGTCTGGCCACTCCTGCGTGACAGTGCCTCTTTAGTGGAGGTAACTGTTACCCAGGCCTGCCTTACACTGTTTATACTCAGTGATCCATTTTGAGACATGCAAGGCCCCCTTGCCCTATTCGCAAACACTGAGGATTTCATGATGTTTACTCTGTATATACAGGAGTCAGCTTAAATAAGACTTCCATGAATGCTGGATCCCCAGAAAACCGATGGATTAGATTAGACTCTGGCCCACGATGTAGAACTCTTGGCATTTTGGACCATTTTGACCCAAGCAAGGTTAATAAAACATAAATATTTATGTAGCTATGGGGTTCTTTGCACTGCTCAGAAGCCAAGCATACAATCTTTGCTGAATATTATGATACAACACAGATTTGTTGCAGCCATCAAAACAGAAACAGCCTGGTGTTTGGTGAGTGTGTATTTGTATGTATGTTGCATATATGTAGTATAAGTGTGTTACAAGGTGATGAAAAATCTCCAAGATTTATTTAGGAACAAACATGGGAGGCAATATTGAGTTTGAAGTGTATTTTAAATGTCTTATCTCTCTAATATAACAATAATTATGTTTTTTTTTTTAAACCCATAGTTGTGTTAGATTTTGCTTGGCTATGTTTAATTGTTACATTTTACAATTGAACTATTTTAAAAACATCATATCTATAAATTTGTTAACTGGAACTATTTAATGCTGGCCAAGTATTCAGCTCCGTATATGTTTTCATTTGATATTTACACATAATAATCAAATAATCTTAATCTCTGTGTCATGGTGATCTTCAGTTTCTCTTGTTCCTCTTCATATATAGTAATAAATGTTTTTTTTTTTTTTCTCCTCATATCAAACCAACAAACGCAGAGCACAAACACGTCTAATCTCAATCTCAGCCATGGAGCTAAATTCCACAAATACCAACCTGTCGTCTGCATCACAGCCTCTCAGTCATGTGGCCCACTTCAGGCACCAGCACATGACTTGCCTTGCCTCACTGATCACCGGGCTCCTGCAGGGCGGGCGATCGAGCCACTGTAGAGAGAGCAGTCACTTACTTCCGAACGCTTACCCAGGAGCAGCCTCTACCGCGGCGCTCCTCCGCAGCCCGGTGGCTCCGTCTGTTTCCAGATCAGCACAGTTACGAGTCCTGCTGATGTCACATGACGCACACTCGTGTTGTGTCGTGCGGAGCCGCAGACTGAGCGGAAGGAAGCGAAGGACACAAGCCGCCGCGATGAAAACGTCCATGAGCTGAAGGGAACTACGGCTTTTAGAGGAGACACACACACGCGCGCACACACACACACAGACACCAGAGCGAGATGCTGGGATCGTCCGGCGCAGGAAACACGGAGTGAGTTGTTGTCACATGATTGTGTGTGTTGTCGTTTTATCCATGAACAAGTCAGCGTGCACCGAGGAAGGTAAAAGTTTGGTTATGGGGAAGTAACTTCAGGCGTCAGGTAAAACACGGGATGTATTTCACGGATCGGATCAGAGGATTCAATATATTCACTTACAAACAGCAGATATCAAAGTTTCAGCACTGGGTTTATTTCAAGAGAATTTCGCTACAGGCTTCGTCACAGCACAGTAACATGATCAGATGCATGTGATGGTTACAGTAGAGAGATTCATGTCTCTGTTCTCTAACGATTATTGATGATCTTTGCTAAAGGACTTTTACGTGATATAAATGAGAGTGGAATCCAGAAAGCCTCTATTTGGACATGTCAACATTACTAAATAAAATATATAAAAAAAGATAGTATATGAAGTGTGAAGACACAGAGCACAGTCACCCAGTTATCAACAGATGATATCACAGGCTGATCTTACCAGATCTCCAAAGACGACCAGTGTCACCTAATCACTGCTCTTAAAAAAATAATAAAAAAAAAAAAATCTTTTCTTGAAGGGTATGAGAGTATATCTCTTGATGTGCAATTGCACATCAGCGTCTGCAGAAAACTCCAGTGGACTCATATCTTCTTTTACTGATAGTGTCCTGAAACCCCTCACAGCTGACTTTGTTTTTCTCTCACAAGAGCTTGTCATTGATAAAATATCAGCCATCAGAGACTGTTTATTTTAGGTCAAGAGCTCACGGAGTGTGGGTAAAAAGTTTCCCACAGCTTTCAGTTTCTACAGTGACTGATGTATTCATAACACGGCCTGTGTGAAAATCATGTACTCCAGTGAACTCATGACTACATTTTTTTTTTTTAACAGTGTACAATGTGTGGTTAAATATCCAATATAAAAAACCGTACCTCCATACCTTTGATCTGCATGCCACGGTAAATGATAATGTTAAGATTATCACTGATTTGTATCAGATCAAATTGTTAATTCAAATTGCCTCAAAATGTATTCTACAGAACTATGTTTCACAAATTATTTATTATTTCATCACAACTTCCTTAGTGTAAGATCATCAGAAATCAAATACATACATACAGAAATGAAGTTTATTTAGGTGTGCTTCAAAAATAGCAAAAGGTTTGTCACATTAGTAGTTAACAGTTAAATCATATATCTTACTTTTTTTTTTTGGACTTCTCAGACTTACGCTGGAACATTAAAAACTTAACTTGCATCATTTAAATATTTAATGCTCTTTCAACATTTCACCACTAAACCCATTTTATTAGATCCTGCTGCAGATCCTCTCTGCCTCAAACTCTTGATGTTAACAACACTCTTCTTTTTGAACTTGCCCCAGCTGTGACCAGTAACATGTCAGACCTCTCTACTTTACAAACCCCTCTGCCCCCAGACTCTGTGATGTCTTCTTGCCTCAATAAAGATGTCTTTTGGCTCAATAAAGAAAAATACCCTTTTCTTTATAGCATGATGCGTGTGGAGTGCTTGGAATAAATAGGACACCCCAGTAAAGCAGGACAGGAGTGCATCTGTGGTCCAGATGAAGTGCTTGCTGATAGCCAGTGAGAGCGCCGAGGTCCTCTTCCACTGGACTGACCCAGAATTTCAGCAGAATATCCAGGCGCAGTATGGGGCGTCTCAAGAGGAGGGCCAGGGGGTGAGGAGGAAGAACATCACTCTACAGAAACAGTTGCATATATCTGCTTTTTTTTTTTTTTTACCAGCTTCCATTTAACTTGGATGACACTTAATTTCACATTTTGTTCTCCCCTTTCTCTGTTTCTCAGCTTCCAGCCTTCGAGGACAGCATCAGCACTCTGTTTGCTCCCATAATTATCTCCTGCAGCACCATGGTGGACAGGCTGGGCGACAGCTACACCTCCTTCACCACAGAAAACAACCACATCTATGTTCTTCACCAGGTAGCACCTGCCCTCCAAAATAAAAGCTGTCTTCACCCCTACACAAATCCCCAGATTCGCTCTCTTCTTGATGTAAAAATATATTTTCCTGACACATTTCCATAAAAAAAAAAAAAAAAAAAAAAGCCCTGATGTATGAAGCAAATTTTTGCATTCCTGAATCTCTCCTCACCGGCAGTAATAGCACTGTGACCTAATTGCAGGCCTCTCTTACAGTGGAGCGTCATGTTTGTCATGTGAGTCTTGTTAAGGAATCAAACCAGGCTTTGTCCTGATGATAGAGTTATCGAATCCAAACACTCGACAAATTTCAAGTCCATTCAGAATCGACAGCAAATATGGAAATAATTCCTTAGGGAACACAAAGAGTAGGATGGAGTTTAATGCAAACAGCCTCACTTCATTTTCCATTTTGGGGTAATACAAGCTACTTATGTCCTTTCTGTGTCCTTCCTAGTTTGATGAGTGTCTCTACATTGCTGTGAATGGAGATGGCGAGGAGGGAGAGGATGATCTGAGGAGGAAGATCTACGTAATGAAGAAGATTATTGAGGTCCTGTTTGGAATGGTCACCCTCAGCAGTAACCTCCTCAGGAGAGAGTAAGACGTTTGGTGTGTGTCCCTGTTGGCAGTGGGCAGATTTAACGCGGCATCTGGTTGATATATGAACTGTGTTGTTTGTTACCAGACTGCGCCCTCAGGACACGGAGCAAAGAGCGAGGCTGTGGAAGCATCTCCAGAGCCTCCTGGAGACCTACAGCCACCTCCGAGAGAACGACCAGAGCTTCTTAGTGGAGGTGCAGTGCAGGTTTTTTTCCCCACATGTTTCTTATGTTGCTATAGCTTGCAAAAGTCCCCCCAAGAGTCCTGTATGTTATCAAGCGAAGCCAGAGATGTTACAGAGCTGTCAGTGTTATGATAATGACCAAAATAAATATTGATTAGGTGTTGTGCATGTGTGTTTGTGTGCTGTGGTAAAATATAACCTGACTGGAGGTGATTTTCAATTGGATTTCTAGCATCCTATGATTAGTATAAATGATATTATGTACTGTACTTAATCGTATCATGTGTCTATTAGGGTCTTTCTGTTTTTGCTCAACAGCATTTCATGGCACAGTTTTTTGGCATTGGTAATAGTGATATACAGTATATATATATATATATATATATATATATATATATACTTTTTTTTTCCTTCTTTCTTATGAGTCACATCATTTGTTACTGAAACCCTGTCTTTGATGCTTTTCTATATCAGAACAGATGTAGAATATTAACATTTAACCACTAGATGGCAGAAACAGCTAGAAGCCAACATTTTCTTAATGTTAAAAGCACAGTTACAGCTCAACATTAAGTTGTTATCCTTAAAAAATGTGGACATGCTCATATTTTTTTTGGGGAGTCGACAAGATGTATTAAGATTATATTTCCCTATAGTGCTATAATTTCAGAAATAGATTGTCAAATCAAAGGAATTTTTAGGTCAGATTAATGAATTATAAAAAAATCCCATTGCCAGCTGTGCTTCAGTCCTCTTTCTCAGTGGAGACAATGGTCACGTCAGAGTTTAAAACATTTGAAAAGCCAGTGTGTACATGTTTAAGGACAGATACTTTTCTTTCAGTCCTCTAATTTGCCCTCCCCCTCTCTCTCTCAGGCAGTGGAGAGGCTGATCCACCCCACACTGTGTGAGCAGTGCATCGAGTTCCTGGAGCGCCGTTTAGTTCAGCAGCTCAACAGCAGTGTAGAAAGAGCGAGAGAGGAGGTGCTGCATGCCTTCATCCTGGTTCACACCAAACTGCTCGCCTTCTACTCCAGGTGTGTGCAGATGTTTCCATAAACCCTTCACATTAGTCATAACGTCTAAGTCTGCTTTATCTCAATTTATAGAAGATTTTTTTTTTTCAAAACATATGCCATCTCTGTGCTCGTCCACTCATTCTAGCCGCAATGCGAGCACACTCGCCACCTCAGACCTGCTGGCCCTCATCATCATGGCACAGAACATGTATCCTAGCAACACAGACCTGGATGATCCGGGTCCTGAGGTAAGAAATACTAACAACCACTCACACAGCTCCACCAGAAAATGTTGCTCACCTTCTTTCTGATTGTTTATTCTTTCTGGGCGTGCTGTGTGTGAAGGATGTTGAGAGTACGTCAGGTTCTGGTCATGAAAGTTTTTACACCCCAGAGCCGTCCCCTACAGACAGAGACTCGAGCAGTTCAGGTGGGTTGTGTCTTTCTTCTTATTGAAAAAACAATGTAAACAGAGTCTTTATTGTCTCAGAGGGAGTTTGTTTTTTTGTTTTTTTAATACTGATTTACATTAAAAAAAAAAAAGAAATATACACTTGGCCACATCTACACACATACACTCATGCCCCTGCCTGCATCCAAGAATGTGTATGCACTCAAACAAATGAGTCTGTATCTGAAACCAATCTCATTTGAGCGAGAGTATATTCTTCATCATTACAGTCTTACACTTTCCAAACAACAGTATGTTGTGTATTTTTGTTTATTACCAGACAAGCCAGAGAGAGGAAGTACCCCAGTGTTTGAGTTTATGGACCCAGACATCCAGGTGGGAGGATATTTGAATGCCTATTACTAACAGTCAACCCTGATTTCTGATATTCCCTGCAAAAGTAAATGGATGGTTTGGTTGGAGTGAGACCTCGCTATTAGATAAAATAATTTTGTCTTCAGATGGCAGAGGACAGCTTGCAGACCCTGGAAGTTCCTCCTCCTGACCCATCAACCCCTCGCAGAGTCTTCTTAGAGATCTCAGGCAAAGATGGGCTCTATCCCATGATGCCTCACTCCATGTACTGTCTGCCACTGTGGCCTGGTATCACGCTGGTGCTGCTAACAAAGGTTGGTGGATACCAACACACATTCCTGTCTGTATTTGCCTCCTCATTTAGCTTACATGTACACATGTGCACACTCATGACGCTTTGCTCCCTTGTTGAACCACTTCTGTATTTCTCTGTGTCAGATTCCCACCAATAACGTAGCCGCGTCAGTGTATAAGTATTTGGAGGCGTTCGCCAAGCTAGAGAAGCGTTTAAGTGAAGGCCAAGAAGGTTCTGCAGCTACGAGAGGCGCGCTGACGATACACGACATCCGCAGCAAACTGGATAAATTCATTAAAGCCCTGGGACCTAGTGACTTACAGGTTTGTCTTTTTACAGTTGTCTGCTTTTAAATGAGGCTTTTATATCTCCCCAATACATGCCTACCTTTCATTTGAAGTGGAATACCCATGTAAAAATTAAGAATAACCTAACTTAAGAAAACTTTTTTCTCTAATTTAGCCTGTAATAAAAACTGAACTGTCAACCTTCCTATAATCCTCCTTCATCATTGCAGTTATATTCACACAACATGAAACAGTTTATAGCTGAAACCATCAAATTCAGTGCCTGTTTATGCTGTAACGAAACTACACTTGAACTATGCTTCTTGTCCCTTCACACACACAGTACCTTGCTATAAATGCTATACTACATTATAATATTAAAATATCTTTTATTGGAAGATTTGTTTTGTTACCACCATCGAATCTTGAATGCATCACCTGATGATCCAGTAAAAGAGAAGCAGCTAATAGAAAAGTTATATTAGGCAAAATGGTCAGTTCCTTGCGTATTATATACGAATGAAAATATTCTCAGTCTCAGGACAAATAAAATAATCCTTTGTTCCTTTATTTTCTATCCAGTCTGCACAGTTACAAAATGTCTGGACAGAGTTCAAGAACCGAGCCTTTGCCAGAGGAGGAACGGGATTCAACAAAGAGTAAGTGTGCTACAGCCCTCTGCTGGCCACAACACGTCATAGCGAAGCTGTTGTATGATCCTTTGAATGATTATTACATTCATGTTTTTGTTTCAGTCTTATCCCGTGGTGCAAGAATATGAAGACCCAGCTGTGTGGAATATACCGACAGTGTTTTCTTATTGACTCGGGACCAGGCGACATTCCTCAACGTCTCTCCCCGGGTTTGCAGGAACGGGCCCAGACCATGGTGCAGTGCGTATCAGTCAACTGGACATTTTCCTTTACACAGTTTTTGTTGTTAACATATTATTTACATTTTCAAATCTGAATCAGTTAAGAAGAATTTTCTGATTCGGTACACACATACCTGCAAGACGTTCCGCAGTTGTAGCCTTCATTGTTCATGTCTTCTTCTTTCTCTCTCTTTTTCTTTGTCACTGTCTTCCTGTCACCCTCTCATTCTCTCCCAGAGAGAAACTGATGGACTGGAAGGATTTCCTGTTGGTGAAAAGCAGGAGGAATATCACCATGGTGTCATATCCTGTCAGCGAAATAATCCTGCTTCCTGTGATGTCATGTGGTGTCTTATCTCTGAGAACTGCTTTGCACAAAACTGAATTAGTAATATTTCTTGAAGTGCATGCATATTTAGGGGTCTTTAAAAAACGTGCATATGCCTTTTAAATTTCTTTGAAATGTAACACAGTTATCCTGAGTGTATTGATCTTGACCTAATTAATCTCACTTACCTGGAGGACTTCCCTGGCCTCATCCATTTTATCTGTGTGGACCGATCCACCGGCCAAATGATTGCGCCATCGCTCAACATCACAGAACGCACCACGTCTGAGCTGGGGAAGGGGCCGGTGGCTCAGTTCATCAAAAGCAAGGTCAAGCTTACTTGGACGTGCACCTCATAAAACTAATTAGTGTGGCATTAATTTGCTGATTTAGAGATAAAGAGTACACCAGAAACTGTGAACACACCTGCTTCTCTGTCTTTGTGCTAAGCTAAGTTAACTGTCTCTGGCTTTATATTTACCATAAATATTACAGAGAATTCTCAACAAGCAGAATAAGCATATTTCCAATGTCTTTGTTCATCTTTGTCTTAAATGAATTTCTCTTTACTCATCTATATTAAAGGTTTGGAGCCTGGTCAGCACAACGCGTCGCTTTCTCCGAAAGGGTTACTCCACTGTCACATTGCGTGATGGAGACTTCTACTTCTGCTACTTCCTGTGGTTTGAAAATGAAACGGTAAATTACTGGCACATCACATTTTAGAATACAGTAAAGTAAAGAAATCAATTTAGTATCATGAAATACTGTAGAAGATAAAACAGCATTTGATAATATGTATATCTGCTCAAACAGGGCTACAAGTTAGAGGCTGGGGACATACCCATCCTACCTGATGACTCTGCCCCCATCGGTATGCTTGCGTGGGACTACTACAGGTAAATAACTGTGCGTGACAAAAATAGATGTGATTAATCCAAGATAGAGTGCTGCTGACTATAGAAAGTGATGTGTCCAGCAGGAAGCTGCTGCGGTACTACAGTAAGAATCACCAGGGCGAGGTGGTGAAGTGCTACGAGCTGCTGACAGTTCACCTGGGGGTCATTCCCACCGAGATCATCCTCCAGCACTGCAGACAGCTGGCAAGCAAACTGTGGGAGCCTTCACGCAATCCACTGCTGTAGACACACCCACACACTTGAACAGAGGCACAGTAGCCAAGGTGCATATTATTGCCATATTACTGCCATGAAGTGCCACTCTCCAGATAAACTGTATCCCATGTTCCGTGATATATATTCAGTATGTGGTTATGAATCCTATGATATGTTGACCTGAAGTGATTTACTGGAAGCACTTAGGTTTATGACTAGCGCAATCGAACTCTGTTATGCCCTAATGCACTATTTTGTTGTCTTGTATATAGAATATTGACAGTATCACTCCTTAATTATTGTAGATTGTAATATATTCTCATTTATTACCTGTTTCCTATTTATAAGTAATACTGTAGATTGTAACACTTTTCTTCACTCTTTAAAATTTGCAGCTGATCTTTTTTTTTTTTAAATAAATGCAGACACCGTCCATTTTTGTCTTTTCTACTGCTAGCATCATAACTTGTATGAATGAAACATGCAATAGTTTTTACTGTATGTATAAAACAGATTAATACAGATACTTTTTGGGAAACAATAAATATTTGTATTTTCATATTCACTTTTTTTATTGTCATTGTAAACATAATTTAAATAGCACTGTATGAATCATAGACCATTGTGTTCCTTTTACAAAATTCAGCCAATTGCTGAACATGAAGACAAATTATTCACCCATATGACAGTTACTATGCTTGTAACAGTTGGTAATGTAGTAACTTCATTGAATTTAAATGTGATGTGATGTGACTTTGGTTAATCTCTCTAATCACGGGCTTTTCTAACCTTTGGAGTTTAATTTACTCACTCGTGAGGCATCCCTGAAGCCTGTGAGCGTTTTAAAGGTCAGTCTGCTCTGTGCAGGATACTCCAACAGGCCACAGTTATGCAGGACTCCATAGAGGCTCACAGTGAAAGAGAGAGAGAGAGAGAGGGGTGCACCCAGAGTTCACTGTATTATCAGTGGCTGCACAGCTGGCTCACAGAGCTCCTGTGAGGTCAGTCACAGCTCCTGATGCGACCAGGTCCCTCAGGAAGAGCTTCTCAGCGCTGACGTCATGCACCACCTGGATGATAAATAAAACCTCGGGGTCAAAACATGAGAAGAAAAGGTGAACCACTCTTTAATCACTCTAAACTTACTTGAGCTTTCATTGCGTCCATGCGTATGGTCTCATAGTAGTGAAGCCTGGCCTCTGGGTGCTGCATATCATACCCAAACCCTGCAAGGCTCACTTGGTCACACAGCTGCAAAGCCATCACCACCGCACTGGCACCTAGTGTTGGCACCATCTACTTGAGAAGAGTAAATACTCTTTGATCTATATCTACGACCTGCATAGGCACCAACTGCTCAGCAATATTTATTTGTGCGAGAAGCAAGAGTCCCTAGTTAAAGGCAGTGGGCAATAAAATGAGCATGTAAGCCTCTTGAACTGAATGTTGTATTTGCTCATCTTTCACTCCCTTGATTCCTAGGCTTATAGCAAAGTCAATACTTGTCTCTGTCAGGCATATCTATGCATTATTCAGGACAAGTTAGGTTACCCAGGCATGACATAGTTCTAGGATCCCTGTTTTTTCTTTTTGCATGCAGTGTTCTATGACAGCAAACAACAAAGCATGTGCAGAATGTGAGTGTGTCTCACAACTTGCCAAAAGGGAATTAAATATAGAATATGCATGTTATGGTAGAACTCACATTTCCCTGTTTCAGAGCATATTTCTTTAAGACTTGTCCTGTCTTGTGAATAATCTCTGGGTGGAGGATCCTGAAGTTCTCTGGTCTCAGAGGAATATCATCCACCACCTTCCTCCAGAACCACATTTTAGACCAGAAGCTCTATAAAAAAAAAAGAGAAAACGACACAGAAGATGTCGAGAGTGTGAGGCTGCGAGTGTGATTCTGTGATAGCAGTGTTGATTTGATACTCATGGCTTATGTAATACACCATTTCTGTGTGCAATGGTTTGCGTGATGCAGCTCTCACCAGAGGCTGTTTGGTGATGACAGAAGTGAGCCAGTCCAGGTCCAAGCTCTTAAAGACCACCAGAGCAACCATGGTGGTCTTTTTGTACTCGTTTGCAGAGTGAGGTGCTCCCTCTGGGTAAATCAGGCGGATGGTGGTGCGGGAACCTGCGTCTTTCTCAAAGCCAGGCACTGGAGCATTATTCAGCCTGGTAACAGAGATGAAAATTTATTTATAAATGTATAAATTAGAGTGTATTTTTCTTATTCCTTCCGGCTATCCTTCCACTTGTGTTTGTCTCAAACTGTCACATACATACCTGATAATGATGTCATACTGATCTATGTGAGCTCCAAGATGGCTCCCATGAAGAACCCCTCCACTGCCCACCACCATACACCGCCTGCAGCTGCCTTCCCTCCTCAGGGATGGAGGCAGGCCAGGCTCAGGCAGAGAGGCAAGAGCCAGGGCCAGATGCTCTTCACTGCCCTGGAGCCCCAGAGGAGGAGCCAAGTCCCAGGATACAGGCCTGTCCTGCTGCACAAACACAGGGATGTCCTGGAGGCCTGCAGAACAGGACAGGGGCTTGAGGTGATTCAGACACCAGCGGGGCTGACAGGGGTCTGACAGAAGGGAGGCTGACCGATTTAGTAAGACCTGAAAACAGGGGCAAACATAAGGAGAAGTTTGGTAAAAGTGTAGAAATGATGCAAAGTTATTGCTAGGATGTGTATCCGTACAAGATCTTTGGGATGTTGATAGTCATTGCTGAGTGTTGCCACCCGATCCAAGGGGAAATATGCAGGGATCAGAATGGCTGAGTAGCATCCAATCAGCAGCACCAAACTGAAGGCAAGGTTCTCACTCCTGTATAGCAGAGAGAGAAATGAAAACAACAGAGCTTGCAACATAATCCAAGGTATAAATACAGTACCCGCAGAGATGTACCTGCTGAGGAAGAACTCCCTGGAGTCGGTCCTTGTGACCAATCGCTGCCTGTGACTCACAGGTGTTGGTGTCGCAGCCTCTGCAGCCTCAGGCAACAGCGAGGAGCCGTTATCTTGGTCCTCTACACTCAAGTGATTCAGCGTCACCATGGCACCTGTACAACCTGAACTACACAGACACACTGCTGAACTCACAGAAGGGATTTTAATCTTAAAATCTAAAAAAATGTTATGAGCTAATATTGCTTCTCCCTGTAATTAAGGCAAACTTTTTAATAACAACATAAAAGTATTTATGGAGCTTTGTTACTACCATGTTACCTATTACACTACCAAATGTAAACAAACACTGTCTTTTCAAATAGTTTCCATGCACTAAAGCATCAAGAGGAACATAATTTTGAGTAGGGTGAACAATGTAACTTACAGCCAGCCTTGCAGGGACGTGAGATGATAATCAACTGTCTCTTCGCCTGTGCTCCATGTCTGATGGGAAAGCAGCAAGAGGCATGTCCTGTAGAGCTAAAATGGCTGCTGCTGCTTGCTACCCAGCTGAACGCTACCACTTTCCCCAATCACACTGGTTAACCATTAACGCGCCACTCAGTCACACTCCGGCAGGAATGCCTGTAAATAAGTGTGAGTGTGTGACCAAATGTCCATCTATAGCATAGAAAAAAGCTGCACTAAAGAATGGACTGCAAGAAAGGGGAAGTGTCCAGATGTCAGTGTGAGAAAAAAACATGAAAAAGACACACTGGCTGACAAGCTGCATGTACAGTATATCTACTGTATGTATGTTTGTATAGTCTGATGTACCTACAAAATGGTTTACTTTAATGGAAAAATTCCAAAAGCTGAGGCTGGACAGTGAGTGATTGCTGGTGTGCTATCAAACACATTTACAAGGTATCACTTGACAATAATGAAACCATAATAAATAAGATAATCCCCTAAAACAGTGTGTTTATGAGGGTTGTACTCCTGTAAAAGAGATGTACACACTGTAGCAGAGTGAGTGAAACCATGGAGCTTGTGGAGTGAATGTTCCCTCTGCTTATGACCTGGGCTTGACATGCCTGAAAGTTTGGACTTACTTGTATATGAATGTGTGTGTGTGTGTGTGTGTTTTTTTGTGTTTGCGTTTGCGTGTGTGCATGACAGAGAGCAAAATAGGGGGAGGGAAAGAGAGAGAGGGGGAGAAAGAGTAGAGCTGGCAAGTACTCAAAAACATACATGCTTACACACACACACACACAAAGTGCACACACACCTGTTTGTTAGGGTAACACAATGTCCCGCCACGAACCTGTCATTCCTGTCAGGAAGCCACTGGGCATGCAGCACTTCTGTATAAAGTGACACACAGTCAACTGCCGAGTTATCCGCCACTCCTCTTTTGTTAAACTTGTTTGTTATACTTTTGTTATATACTGCTAAGATTTCAAAAGTTCAAAATTACTTTATTGACAGTTTTTTTTCCTTTCTATCTTTGTCCACTTTATGCAAACAGAGATGGAAGAGGTTGTGCAGTGGGCAGCCAGTGTGATGGACCTGAAAGCAGAAGTAGAAAAGAAAGCTCAGGTAGGTGAGAGACATACTGATGTTCCCAGTGTGACATTTGTGATGATTTTCTATTTATATCGGAATTTTAGACATTAGGTGATAATAATCATTAATCACTCAGCACAAGGGGAACTTTATTCATCACAGCAGCAATAATACTCAAATAATACCCAATGTTATTGTTACCACATCACATGTGGAAAAGGCCTCATTCATGAAAACGTGAATAGATAATTTATGTTAAGACATGTGCATGAATGAGTTGTGTCCCAGAAAACGTGTCAGCACTGAAGTTAAGCCCGTGAACATGAAGCGAAAATGTCTGCCGGCTCACTTCAACATTCATTTGCAGATATAATGGAAAACACATACCACCAGGCATGCAAACGAAGGACCGCTGTGTCACTTAATATGAAATTGCTTGCAGTTAGATGATTTTCTTTTCCACCCTAACCATATACGTTTTCCCTGAGTGGAGTTATATTTAACTTAGAACATGAGAGGCAGTTTATTGGCAGTTTATTGGGAACATTACTTTTGTTATGACCATGCCTAACTTGCACTATGCTGTGAATTTATTTTGACATTAACACCGTCATTCCTGACTCTCAACAGCCCTTAGCCTATTTGGCAGTGCTCTGCTTCACAAGCCAATAGTACCTCTACCACCTAGCTTTTCTAATACTGTTTTCTACATTATTTTTGTTTCTGTCACTTTCAGGCAGAGGAGAGAGTGAGGATGATTGCCTCAGACCTACACTGTGAGATTGTGGACCTGAGTGGAGAAGAAAATATCACGGAGCTGTGCAAAAGGAAAAAAAAGATTAAGACAACATACTCACCCGGGTTGTCTACAGAGATCCCTGTGGTGAGCTACAATTTTCAGAAACCTAATGGTGATGTGCACAAGGAGATATGAAAACTGAATCTCTGTCTCTCCTGTCCCTCTTCTGTGTGTATGTTTGCACGTGTGCATGTTTCTGCTCTGACAGGTGGGGCATGTGGATCCTGCAGAATTCATGAATGCAGCCACTCAAGGCAAACTGAATGTGATAGACAAATATCTGGCTGATGGTGGGAACCCTAATGTCCATGATGAGGTATGCTTTCCCTTTCAGCACAGATAAATCTACGACACACCGCAACAAATCATTTCTACATAGAGCATCTTTAAATTTTCCAGTTGAAGAGGACAGCGCTGCATCGTGCCTCTCTGGAAGGACACGCCACAGTTGTCCAAAGTCTTTTAGAAAAAGGAGCTGACGTCAACTTCAAAGATCGAGTAAGACATACAGGCACATTGCTTGTGTGTAAAGATTATGATGAGATTATCTTCACATACTAAAGCTCAAACTTCTGGTGCCCTGAAGTCAGCATTACTAATAGGATGGGGCCCCTCTTACTTTGTTTCAGCTGGGCTCCAGGGCCATACACTGGGCCTGCAGAGGTGGAAGCCTGGAAGTTGTCAAAGCCCTGAAGAGCCATGGGGATGACCTGAACGTCAGAGATAAGGTGTGCATTTTATTTGTGCCTATATTTGTACCAAGATAAATATAACCAAGTTAAATATAACTCCACTCAGGGACAAATGCTTGTGTGTCTGTGACATACTGTTATACTGATATACAGTTTGCCAGTTGCATGTGGATTTACATACAAGTAACACACTCACAGTGTATGTCAATGTCCACACTGCAGTTGTACAGCACTCCTCTGCATGTGGCCACAAGAACAGGCCACACCACCATTGTGGAGTATCTGCTGTCCTGTGGTGCCAAAATCAACTGCAGAGACAGGGTAGGAAGCAGCTGAACAGTGTTTTAACTTCCATGTTTCATAATTTCTATAATTTATTTATTATCATTAAGACATTTTTTTCCACGCTCAGGAAGGGGACACTGCTCTACACGATGCTGTGCGTCTCAACAGATACAAGATAGCGAAGCTGCTTATATTTGCAGGAGCTGACACAAAAATAAAAAATCATGTGAGTTTTTTTTTTTTCCTGTTGTGCATGTCTAGTTTAGCTTGAAGATAAATTTAAAGGAATAGTTTGACATTTTTGGCTGCACATTTTATACCTTTTTTCCCCAAGAGTTACCCTTTTTACCCCGAGAGTTAATTTTGTAAGTTAAATATGATGCTTCAGCCACTGTAAGTTAGCTTAGCATTAAGACTGAAAACACGCCAGAACAGCTAAAGCTCAGTAATTACTATGTTATGGCTTGTTTTTTAATCCATACATAAGCCAAAGTATGAAAACAACAATTCACAGCTTCACAAGGGGATGTGGACCAGACCATTTCATGGTGGAGCACAGTCTCTGCCAAGAGACAATCCAACACATAAGCTCATGTAAAAACTTGCAACTTGACCCTTTTAAAGCCAGTAAACTTTGTGTGTCAAAACCCTCTCCCACCTTGTTTCCCACCTTCTCTTCATTGTAAATTAATGGGACAATGCCCAAAAAATATATACATATATAATTTTTAAACAAGAAAGAAAAGCTGCTGCCTGGTGACTGCAGCCAGATATTTGATGTACGAATACGAGAGAACTGTTGATTCTCTCATTCAACTTTTGACAAGAAAGCGAATAAGCATATTTCCTGACAGTATGAACTGTGTTACAGGAGGGAGTGACAGCAGTGCAGCAGGTAAAAGAATGGCAGTTTGACATCATGGAGACCCTGCAGAGCATGGAGAAGCTGAGGGAAGTGGGACTGGTGCTGCCTGAAAACACCAGTACCAAAGAGTGAATAATGCAGAGTTAAAGCTGTACATTTAATCTTACAGTTTATTCTTTATAATGTCACTTGCTTTGACTATCTGTCTCAGGTTGAAAATACATTCTGTAATTCCTCTTTAGGGCTGAGTACATTATATTGGAGTATATGCAATAGGGCTATATCTTTTGGACATGAAGCCATGTGATGTGCTCAAAATCTGCCTTTCCAGGACATGGCTGTTAACCTCTGAGATAACTCTGATCTCTGACACTAGAAAATGTCATCCAGGATGTGATGGATTCAAAATGATCTGCTTATCTTAAAAAGACACAAGACTGAGGAAACATAGCGGCATTTCTCCAACCTTTAGCTAAGCTTGAGCTTTGGCATTCGCTTCTAAAGAGCATTATGATCTTAGGAGCACTCTCATGGATGTTTCATATCTGATTAGTGATGCCTTTGGAAGTTAATTAATATTAATAGATGGTGTTACACAGAAGCTGCGTTTGAATTTACATCAAGAGGTCCTTGTTTTATCGAGGCGAAAGACAAGGCCAGAGCACACAGAAGGACTGTGTTTGAGATGTCAGCTGACGATAGCAGAGATGGCTGGTATGCCCCCCGCTAAAGTCAGGGATTCAAGGGGGGCTCAGTGGACATATTTTCCTTCTATCATCAGTGGCTCTAATGTTCCTGAGGGAGGTTGCTCATTCAGGCCGGGGAAACGAACCTCCTGCTCTCCTGTTTACAATGAGGTTGTTTATGTACGGTTAGTCATTATACATACAGCTATTCAGTTTGTGAGCACATTTTGTTCAACAAATGTTGTGCTGCTGTATTTTTCATAATGTGAATGCAAAGTGCTGTTTTGAAAAGCATGCAGTTACAGTCATCTGTTAAATACCAATGTGTTCATTGTAGACAACTCATCAGATACATTATCAGCCATGTACAATACTTCCTGTTCCAAGCGAGGCTGTTTAACTATCAGGGACTGCAGTGGAGACACATGCCATGAACAATACAAGGTTATACACACTATATTTAAGTGTATTTTCTCAACCTGACCCTAACAGAGATACTACCGTATATTTTCAATGTAATATAGGTCATGTATCAGAAAGGAAAGCAGATTCCCCTCTTAAATCTGTCGGACTCATGCATGTTTTACAGCTTTGGTTGTGTCGTGTTTTATTCCATGTGAACTACAGGCAGTGTGCTGCTGCGCTGTGATGTTGCAGAGAGCTGGAGTGGTGTAGAATGAGAAGGGGGATGGGGAAACTGCAGGCTTGTGCTTCATACTGTGTAGCAGCCAAAAACCAGAGGAACCTGTTTATTCATGAAACGGTTAAACTTCCTCATTCAGCTGCAAATGTTGCAGATTTCAGCCTCTGTGTTAGAACATCATAAATGGCTGTACATTTTTCAGTAAATGTACTTCTTTTTATGTCTCTATGTCCAAACCCAGTGCTGTGATACCCAAAGAAAAAGCTGTTTCTTTTTCAACACAAGGCTTTAATAAACACATCAACTGTTTGTGATACATACTCAGACCTATTCCAGTAGGATGAGAGGATACTGTGTGGTAGTTTTCTCTAAGAGCACTCAAAGCAACATTATATTGTTACTGAAAAAAAGGTAACCATGGCAATGATATTTTCCAGGCAGGTGAAAGTCTGGACAGGCACGCTTTTGAAGCACCATTTGTTTCCAGTTGGAAATGGATTTAGTATTCCACTGTATTCAATTTCACTCGGGCAGGAGTGTGTAGGCAAAGAAGGCTTGAGCAGGTGTTGTCTCCAACATAGTGGAAAGGAAAATACTATTACATGGTTTGAAATACAGCATATTACACACTGTGCACATACAGCAAACATTAAAGTATCATTGTGTGCTTGTAAATAGCGGTACTGACGCATGCACTGGTCTGCTGTTCTGCTACCTTATTTCTTTCAGATTATGCTTTGCAGCACACTACCGTACCAAAAGGGGTATTCACAGCAAGCAACAGTATGGGCTCATAATACTGAGTATTGATTTTTTTTTTCTTCTATTCATACACTGTAACAACAATGAAAATCAGTAACTGCAAATAATCCAAGTTAGAGATTTAAGGAATATTTACAACAGAATCTCATATCAATTCCCTGTTTAATCTTCGGTCCTTTTGTTTTTCTTGTGCACTAAAGCCCCAGGTGGATTTGTCCTTATTGATTTGTCTTTATTGTTCAGCTGTAAGAAATAACACATGTTCCAGGCTTCCTCACCTATAATATCATTTGATTGTCTTTGGTTGAAGTGCTATGTAAGCAACCCTAGACAAGCTACGTCTACATATGCTTTTTAAGGCCTATTAACAGTTCAAGTACGCTGAATCAATCTGTAATCATAGAATACCTGTGATTGGCTAAAATGGTTAATAAATTCTTAACATCACACTGTGTTAAAATAACCCAGTGACACAATTTTCTACCCCACCAATCAAAGAATTAGCTCTTAATTCATTTGAAAGGTCGGTGAAAACACGATCAGTAACAATGAATATCTATACACCTCACAGAAAAACACATACATTCGAATTACATACTCGTAAATATATATCTGATTTATAAATAATTTCATTCAGCTGCCTCAATTAAGATATATGTCCCTAATTTAATGCATTTAATCATGATTATTTATCAACTTTGAGGATGTCCAGTCATCCAGGTATTCAGGTTAGACAGGGAAAACCTTAAAGAGAATTATCCAACTGGGTTAAATCTCCTCTCCAATGATTTCCACTGGGAGGGGGAGGTTTATTGGAGAGAGGAGAGCTGCTGGACTTGTGAGTGATGGGAGCTGAAATTCAGCACCAGCTTAGCAACGTGTCTCTCTGAGTGAAGGCAATCTTCAAGCAGACCAAAAATTCATTAGGCTGACAGACACCTTAGGGCAAATGGTGCAGAAGGGAGAAGGGGAAGAGAGGGCGCTGTGCTTCATCTGATTTTCAGATGGACACCCTTGAACTTTTTAAGGCAAATGTGAATACTGATCTTCTGAGAAGAGAAACACCAGTGTCAGATTGCATTCCTTGAATAATAGTTTGCAGCAGCATTGTTAATTGAGATTTGATTTTAAAGGTGCCCCGTGGAGCGTGTTTGTAAACAAACAAAAGTTACGTTTACATTCACTGTATTTGACCAAAACGCATAGTGTGGATCTTTGAGGCCTGACAAATATGTTGAATGCATTTCCTTATTATTAAAACCCCCTTGCGAGGCCAAATATTTTTTGCACTGCATTGTTGTGATCCATGTATGCTAGCTTACAGTCTTCTTCACTGGCTTTGTGGAGGCATTTCTACACTACTATGTTCCTTACCACCGCCAACTGTCCATCAGCAGAACAGCGTGAAAACTTCAGCAAGAATGTGTGTCGTGTTGCCCACATGCTTGCACACGTGCATGCCCATATATTATAAAAACAAAATGGGGACTCAACACACCAACAATACTCCAGTGGTCAAACTCCACAGGGTACTCTGATGTAATGGCTTGCAGCATTTCTTAAGTGATGTTATCTAGTTAGTAGCTAAAGTCTTCTTAATACAGACTTATTTTACACCTCCTCCTAAATCAGGAGACAAAACCTCTCCAAACTACCAGATGTGCAGTAACATAGTAAGAAGAGTTCTCCCATATTCAGTTATTTGATGTATGAAAGCTAACTATTGTAAAACACTAAGACACTGTTTATGAGTACAAGAAGCAGAACAAGAGAAAACAGCAGCATTTGCTGTTTTTGTGACGTGTGAAATTAAAGGTGTGCTTCATGGTGTTGTGCATTTCAAGTCAGTCATATAGAAAGCCATTTGTTTGGTCAAATTGCACGTGCATTCCAAGCTACAGTGAGGACAAAGCAAGGAATATGCAGAAAAAGAAACAAGAGACTGATGCTCAAAAAGGAGAGAAAGACACAGAGAGAAGAGCTGGAGGGGAGTATACAAGTACACATCCCTGAGGCCCTGCTGGATGGTGCTGGATCCCTGACTGTGTCTCCATCAGGGTCCATGGCGGTCAAAGTGCCAGACTGCGAGCATTGGAGGCTGAAGCCTGCGCACGTTGCACCACTCCTGGACACTTCTCTCTCTTCTGTAGCTTGTGGTTTTGAAACAAGCCCTCGTTTCGTGGGACACCATGAGCTCCATCTGGGAAAGTCAATAACCCTGGAGGCATAGACACAGGACACGATGACTAGCCACAGAGGGATATATTGACATCCTTATGGGCAAACTGTTCCAGTGTTGTGACAGACTTACCATATCCCTCAACCCGTCCTTCTTTGAATTCCCCTTCAAACTTCATGCCATCGTATCGACTAAAGACTCCCGTACCTTGAAATTTTCCATGTGAAAATTCTCCTTCGTACCTGAGGTGGTGAAAAGAAAGCAGGGATGTCATTTCTTATTTTTGATTGAGGACAAAACTTGCTTTTCTTTTGTCTCGCTCTTGTTCACGCACCTGGATCCATCTGTAAAGAGCAGTACACCAGAGCCATGGAAGAGTCCATTCTCAAACTGGCCAGTGTAGCATGTCCCATCCTGAAACTTGAGCTGACCAACACCGTGCCTCCGACCTGGAAAGTTGCACATTGTCACAGTGAGTAATGCCTCAAATTTCAATCAGATGATAAAAACTCAAAGCAAATCCTGAGATCTTGATACCATTTGGCGATTTATGTTTTTCATGCCTCATCAAACCACTTAGCCTCTTATAGATTACTCTTTCGTAATTGTGCATAACATACTGTAAGAGACGACCAGCTGAGTATGACATTTAAACTTCCAATGCGGCTCAGGGTTTTATATTCACTTGGCATTGACATAGCCTCTACATATGTCACATGAGTCAGTACGTGCTTGGATTTAAGTGCCCCCCCCC
>NW_019524838.1:0-40407 GCF_002814215.2 Seriola lalandi dorsalis | reverse complement strand
AGCTAAGGGTTTACTACTGAATTAGGAGTCCCATCTGCCTCCTGTGCGGTGGGAATTACAGCTCTCTAATCCATCAGATTTTTTAGCAGGGATTTCTACTTTAGACTGACTGTGAACAGTTAAGGAATGTACTTGCATCCCCCTCCTTGTAGCCTTATGATCCACTACTGCAGCTTAAAATCATGTCAGAGGGCACACACCTAAAAGTTTCTGGACAACTGCTACAACTGGTTTACACCCGCAATCAGCACACCGGAAAAAAACTGCCTAGTTGTCTTTGAAGAGTGAAGGAAAACACCAGTTAAAAAGGAGTGGATGGTGTTTACATTGACCTAAAAGCAACTAAAAACCTGAGGCCAAAATAAAATAACCCCCCTAGGTGATCTTGTTCCTAGTGTTTCTATTGATTTGGTTTCTCAACTGCAGCTGAGAGAGGACTCTCTAAGATTTCCCAAACAGGTCCAAAGTCTAATCCAGAAGATTTGACAAAGCCAGAGCTGGTAAATCTGGCTCTACTCGTCATGAGTTGCCAATGCTAGCTAATTGGGATTTGACTAAATAGCTTGAGCTTGCATGTCCCTAGCATCACTGTATGTGTGTTTGTGTGAGTGAGAGAGATAGTTAAAGCAGTGCAAGCACGCTCATGATTTTTAGCACACGTGTAAATGTTGACAAGATATTTCCTTTTCACGGAAAGATTGAACATTTTAGTATGCACACATGCATGCAGATTCATGAACAGAAAACCTTTGCTGCCATTTGTACTTTCACTGGATCCCACAAGCTTCTCCATAATAAAATAACATTATTTATGTAAATACAAACGACTCTAGATATGGAAAAATATGATGGCACCATTAACAGTAAACAGACTGATTTAATGAGCATGAAGCCCAAACTGAGGCAGAGAGTGCTATTACCTTAGCTAATGTCACAAGATGTGTAGAGAAACTAATTATGCCATTTGTTAGTCTCCTCAGTAATAACTTTATTAAATATGGTCTAAATTGACCTGCTTATGAACATGAGACCATGTTGGAATTATAGAAATATACTGTATGTGTTGGGCTGAACCTATGTGCAGGTATGCATGGAAAAGATTATTCCCCTAGGAAAGTAAAAACATGTGCTAGGGATGCTTGCCAAAATAATGTTCACTAGCAACTATTAATATAAATATTGAGATGGAATATAGGTAATGTGATTAGTTTTTGCAGATGGCTACCTGCATACAAGAATACTTGGACTAACATTTAACATGTTAATCCAAACTTTATGTAACAAACACTGAATGCATTTTCCCAGTCTGTCAGTGTCTCCCCGATCCTTTTCACTCGGCTGGTAAGACAGCAATGCTTTGGAGCTTTGGAGACATGTCATGAGGACTAAATGTACTGCACAGAAGGTATAAGTGAAAGTGTGTCTCATCTCTGTAGTTAAGTTGGTGATTCTTGCACACGAACTTGATTTAAAACTGACTGCAAGAATGTCTTGCCTTCTTTCCATTCGCCATGGTACTCCTCCCCACTGGCATAGGTGAAAGATCCTCTGGTCAGAGTCATGGCACCCCTGTTTTCATTACACGCGCACACACACACAAATGCACACACAAACACGTACATTCGCACACACACACACACACACACACACACACACACACACACACACACACACACACACACACACACATTAGGCTCACCACCATTCAGCCTCATGTAAGCAATATTTCTTTAGTTACAGTACCAAACATCATGAATAAATTAGTCTGAGGATTAAATAGCTGAAGCAGGTTTTTCTGTTTTCAGATTTTTCATTGTTGTGTAAATTATTTTCAAAGTTGTTGAAAAGCCTTTCTGAAGGTGGATGTTACTGTAGTTGAACAATGAATAAGGGTCAGATCAAAGGACAAAGACAAGACCAGATGCTATAACTGTCAACCCAAGAAGTCTGTTTAATGTCTAGTCTACGTTGGTGATGTTGCTGGTGTAGATCTAGTTTAAAAGTACATTTGGGTGAAACCTCTTCTATGAAGGGACAGACTGGAAAACATGACTGTAGAATGGCTGCAGACATAAACAAAAGCTTATTGCATGATGAGCATTTATAAAAAATATTGTTCAGTATAGCTCTTGCTTTAAAACAAATGACAGTGTACAGAATGGCAGTCAGGTGTAGTTTTACCCATGCGGTCGCCATTGATTAAATAATTAATCAACTCACACCAAGTCTGAAACGTTACTGTAAATATCCAACTTAGGCTGTCAATGCATGTTTCGATTCAGTACAGCCTTTACACACATGTTGTTGAATAGGCTGTCGCTCACAATGACAAGCCCATGTAAATCGACTGTGCCCTACGGCAACATAACAATGAGGGAAAAGCGACAACACCTATTAATGCTATCGGTTACCTGAACGCTACGTTCGTCTCTGAAGCATGGAAACCACCGTACAAGAACCGAGGGGCGTAAAAATATGAAAACACCGGCTGAGAAACGTATGTCGCATTCAGGTGCTCCTAGTACGCCCCGACATTCGAGGTCCGGAGCCTTAAAGGATATTTACGTAAGCTTCAAGTGTGCTAGCTTGGTCACAAATGACAAGAAACATTCCAGCAAAAGCGTTTTTGTTTTATTTTAGAGATTAAGAGGAACGGGGGTTTTAAATCAGCTGCATACAAATTGCGAAAATGCCTTCCTATAACCTTCATTAAAATAAAAACATCACCATCTTTAACTTTTTTCACGTGCTCTTTGACCAATAAAGACTCAACTTAGAAACTTTTATTGAAAACCATTCACTCTATGCAAGCCGTGTTTACCTCTGTTGTCGTGTTCGTGGTGACGTTCAAGCGCGCTTCAGCTCTGGATTGCAATAACTCCGACGGCTCCTGAAGGCAGCATTACAACAGCATCATTGCAGCCTGACCGCCGCGCTGTTTCATTGCATGACTGTTGTTGACTCTCATTGAAAACTTTCTCTGATTGGCCTAGTGTGCCACAGCTTACAGACAGTGGCAGACATATTTATAAAAGGCTGTGGGGCATTTTCTGAAGCTTCTTGAAGCACTCAGCTGACAGGGAAGCCCACAGTTTAATTTGTCTATAGTCGAAGAAGCTACATTATGTGTATTGTGTAGGCCATAGACTGTATTGTAAAATATAATTAAAGATGTGGTGATTAATAATATGCAATATATACACGATATTATATTTCTTCTTACTATTAATGATTGGTGGTGTGAGGATTCTGCTAAGTGCACATAGGCATGAAAACGTTTTTCCCCTCCAACAAGATTACATTTTAGCTTAGGTCAGAGAAAATGTCATAAATAGCATGGCAGTTGTCAGGAATAGTACTTATTTTGTTTGTGCATGGGGCTAAGCAGGATAGATACTACTGTACTGTACTACTGTAGATTGTTCCTCTTCTTGAAAATCCAATTAAAGCACCAATATACTACAGAAAAGATGGTGGAGAGACATTGTAAAAACCCCCTCACCCCACACCTTTTGTTGGATTCCACCATGTTCTCCATCTTAGTCTACCATTTTAACATTTGCCAGTTGGCACAAAACATAAAGTAGGCCTACAGTTACGGCTCATGAATGCCATTAGTTATGTTGTTCGTTTGTTCATTAACCAAATCATTGAACAAATTTAAATTTTGACCTAATTGTGGTGCAAGATGAAAAATGAAGTGATCAGTCACCAAACTGATCACAATGCATACTAAGGGGAGAATGAATCGAATAGCAAATTTCACTGCAATCAATTCAACAGTGTTTAAGCCATTTTACTCAAAACCACACATGACAACGTCGTGGTGGCGCTGGACGAAAAGTTGGTGGATCACTAAAGTCAGTTGCATGCATTCTCTGGGAACCATGACTGTCTGTGCAGAATTTCATGACAATCCATCCAGCAGTTTTCATCACCAGAGCCATGCCGAAAGCACTGGTTAAAAATCCAGGATCTATCTTTAGGTGCAACGATTTCACAATATTTTAGCCAATTAAACAAATTACCACATACTATTTGCCAAATAGTAAACCTACCCCCAGGGTCCCACTTTGGTATAAACCACCCCACGTTTCTATTTAAGAGGGAACGCATTTGATGTCAATGTTTAAATCGGTAGGAAAATATTATTTATTTATTCACTTATTCGTATGTCAGTTACTGACTGACTGATTTAGTAGGTCTATTTGGTTGGGTTACTCTGAATGAAATCAATGAGCATTTCCCTTTGGAGCGGCTTCCTCCCCGACATAGAGGCGCGCGCGTTCACAGAGCAGAGCGCTTCCTCTTCCCGTGCTAGTGCCCGCCAGACAAGAACGATAGAAAATGGCGAGTCAGTGTAAAAGGCAGCAATGCACAATCGACAGGCGCGGCTTTCGGCAGGAACTTGACTCGTGGCGACACAAACTTATTCACTGTGTAGGTAAGGATAATACCAGTTACACACTGTACAATTTTACAGGTTGAATTTCGTCTCTGCGTGGCCGTTATCGGCGTAAATAACCATCTATTACCGGACTCACTTGGGGCATCTCGACTTTTTTGTCCTCCGCTGTTTCCTTCTCTCGGCAGGCAGCCTGAGCAGTTAGTTAAATGCTGCAGTTTGTGACAGTGCTAGGCTACTTCTTGTGTTTCCGTACTGCTTTTATTGTTTTTAAATCCGAACTGTAGACTTTAGTTATCTACTGGCGTAACGTTAGTTTGTTTAAAGGGCACCGTGCTTGTTTTAAAGGGAGTGTCATTAGGCGTTGCGTCGGCCAAAAGATCCCGTTTGCAGAAATGCGCGTCCCCGTGTGATGATACTGTATTTTGGATGGGGGAGGGCGACATATGCTCGTGGTGGATGTTTTCAGTTAACATTTAGATCACTTGTTTTCTCAGATCACCTCCTGTGGGCGCGCATTACTGCATTGAGGAAGTGGCTGAGACCCTACTGCTGTGGGAGTTTCCGTTTTCGACAAGAGACCAATAAACTTCTCTAACTTCTAACGTTAGTTGGTGTGTGTGGCCTCTCAAAACAAATAATTTAAAAGGCAGTTGTTGACTTAAGGCTAACGTCATTGTGTTGTGTATATCTGTGTTGGGCTGGAGGGTGGGAGTTGAAGCTGAATTATAATTTTTGATAGCATAGCTAAAGAGGTATAATTTATAGGAGCTAGCAGAACAGATCATATATAACCATTGGAAGATATTTTGTATATCGTCACCTTCCTAAAATAATGGCCTAAGTCATGTTTTGACAAAAATGTTTTTTTTGCCTAAATCACCCCCTCATGATGCTGGCCACCTCTGGTAAAATCGCCTGAATCCTCAGTTGAGGGGAACATGCAATTCTACCCCCGGTTGTATAATGGCCTATGTCAAAAGTGTGACTCTTTTGTTGAGTTTTTTGTGTTTCCTGAAAAACCTGAAAAAATGACTTAGGCCATTATTTTAAGAGGGTGTCGATATGCTGGTGGAATGGCTCACTGGTCTGTTGGTCAGTCAAGCACTTCGGTGCAGACTGAAATGTCTTCCTCTAACACCACTAGCGGGTCAAAGATTTCAGTTAACCCGTGAAATATCTAAGCATCTACTTGATGGATTCGCGCAATATTTGGTTCTGACATTCATGGTTCCCAGATGATGTATCCTACAGGCCTTGGTGATCTCTTGATTTCCCCCCCTTCCTTCACCACCATGAGGTTGACTTTTTTTGATTAATATATTTTGATTACTATTATCTAGATTGCAGTGAAATTTGGTACATGCATTCATGTTCCCCGGAGGATGAATTTGAGGATAGTTTGATAACCTTACATCTAGTACCAACATCAGGTGATTTAATCCTGTACTTTGGTTTATGACCAAATATCTGCAAAACTAACGTTTCCATCAGTCTCTGCTGTATTTTGTGTTTAGTGCTAATTAAAAAATGTTACCATGCATACATGCTATGTAAGATGGCGATAGTAAACATTATAGTTGCTTAGCATTTAGCTCCACTGTGCCCAAGTAGAGCCTGACAGAGCCAATAGCATGGCTGTAGACTCTTAATGTCTTGTAACAAGAGCCCAGGTTAGGAAAATTTAAGTGTATGAAGTATAATAAATTTAGCTACATCTCTAGTTTATCCTCATTGGTCTGTGTTGCAGTATATGTGCTATGTAGGACTAATATCCTATTGCTGAACATACTATTTATTGTAACCTGTTGTGTTCATGGATGGCAAGTAGACATAAGCTATAGCCTTGGTTTTACATGCTGTTACTCTGCTTCAAGTGAAGCAAAAGAAACAATTAAACAATTCGATATTGCTGCTTTATCACTGTAGACATTTCTGTTTTTGACTAAACAGATATCCCTAATATCCTTCCATGAGCAATATGTAGTTCTGTGATGTATTTTATTTTGCTCCACACATATTCATTCATTCATTAATTCATTCATTAAATTGACAAAAGAAGTTTTTTACAGTTTGATTGAAGGGCTTGAAGAGGATGGAGAGGCCATTTTTAGACCCATGCCATGCCAACCTCCGTCTTATGATTCGGTAACATAGCAACAGCCAATGTGGACACTCTGCACCATAGCACACAGATTCATCATGCAAATGAGGAGCAAAGAGTTGCTAAAACATTAATGAGCTACAATATAAACATTAGTTGACCCTAATGTTCACTATAAAATTACCTCAAAAGTTTTTTTACTGGCTTAATTTTAGTTCATATTTAGGTTATTTTCTCTTTGATCAAGAAACAGATTGTTTCCTCTGTTGACTCATTAAGGAATGCAACATGCTTCATTAAAGGACTAGTTCCATATTATGCAGGACTTCCTGCTTTTGGCTGGATAGAAAACAACTTGCAAGCCTGAATCATGAGTATTAAAATCTACAGTATACGACCAAATATTAATTTTTCGGTCTAGGTCTTTGTCAAGGGCCTGTGTGATTTCAATGCAAAATAGCTATCAATTTTAATACTCAAACATTGATATATTTAGTGTTTTTCCTTGTGATTTGTGGCAGAATGTAAAATTGGATTTTAAGCAGAATCAAACTCTTAAAACCTAGAATGCTACTTCTGACGCTGCTGATCTCAAAATGTCACATTAAATCAATCTCACTTAAAGTGGCCACCATTTATAGTCTTATTGAATGTTGCATGTACTATGTGGCATGGACTATGTGTCACAAAATTCTTGACACGAGTTAAAAGCTACACTTATGTGAAGATTCAGGAAGCAGTAACAGTGAATCTGACACTAATGCCTATTAAGTTTTCTCGTAATTTAAATGTTTTGTGGGGGTTGTGGTGTGGTGCATGTTGAAATTTTCAGCCCTTGGCTTATTTAGGGCAAGTAAGATGCAGACTTCATAATTAGAAAGAACAAGTGCAGCAAAACAATTTACACAGAGCAACTAAATCAGTCAACCCAGTGCTCATGAGTGTCAGTCATTGACCAGTTTAGGTCCAGTGTTATGTATGATGGTTTGAATGAATGCAACAGTCTTTGTTGTAACAGTAGGGCTACAACTGCTCAGGTGAATCTTGGCACTTGACATCACGTATTTTACATAGGATTCTCAGTTTGGACTATCAGTTAAAGTAATGACATAGGTTATTGATATGTGTGGACTGACCCAGAACAAACTTATTCCAGCGAATATGCTACAACACTAGGTGGGCTATGTGCTCATCATTGAAAAGAAAATGGAGAGAATAATAGCTTTCTCACTAGTCACTAGCTCCAGACCCAGGACTGTTCAGTTAGTCAGTTCCCCCTTTATGATTGACAAATGTCCCTTGTGTTTGGGCTATAATTGTAAAGCTGCAGAGTACATGACAACAGCATCAGTCTGCTGGCTGCAGAATGGCATATTCTGTCCATGACAACAAGGACATACTTTTGTTTGGCTTTTTGGTGGAGAGGGCTGCACGCCACCACCACCCTGCTGATGCTGAAATGGACATTTTGTCTTTGTGTATTTAATGTGACCAGTAAAACTGCAGGGCAGAGACAAGGGCAATTGTCCCATAGAACAGCAGCAACAATTGTCTGTATGTTTGCCTATACATGTGTTCATGGTCCATCGGCCCCCGGAAAACTGTGTGGCTGAAATGTGTGTTCTGTCTTGATTTGGGAAAATTTGGAATGAGGAGCACCAGCTGACATTTGAAAATGCCTGGAATGTCAGTTATTCATACTTGCGTTTGACATGTGGGTGAGTGGGATTGAGGATCTGCTCAAAGAAATAACATGCAAATATTGACACAAGGCAGACTTCTTGTTCATAATTTAAACTTTAGCATGGCCCATTTTCTACTCCAGTATGCCCACTGTGATGTCCTTTTGGCCTACAATTTCCTAATTTGAAAAAAGAGCTGGTTGAGGTTTGTTGACCAACATGACCAACAACTTAAATGTTTCATATGAAATGCATGTCTTTGATTGTGTGTTTGTCTGTTTGTGTGCTTGAGCTTATATGTTTGTGTGCGCCATTTTTTTCCCCATATTTGCTTAAAATCATGGTGGTCTCATATTTGTTATTCAAAGTTATATTTTGTGCAGCATTACACCATTTGACTGTCAGTTTGCATCATATCACATTAAGTATTCATGGAGTGATTCTCCCCACTGTAGATGTTGCTCAAAGCTGCTACGCCATTGCCCACGGTGTAGGCTTGTCCAGATACTGTATATTGCTTGTAATGAACATAATGTGTAGTTGCCAAATGACATTTCAAAGCACAATTTTGCTCAAGCCCATGTAATGTCTCAGCTTGACTGTTGACCTGTAACAAATTCCTTTTTTGTGGTAGCATAGTATGCAATAGTAAATGCTTCTTATATGGTTAAGCAATTAGCCTTGGTCTCTGTGTGATGAGTTCACTTGGGATGAAACTAGGCATGTACTGTGGCTCAACTAATTTGTGCAACTTTGTCATCTCTGCGCTCATCCTCAGCCCTCAGCCCATCTTACATCTTCATAGAGATTGCTCAGGGATATCAGTGACTCTCTTCATATCAAATTACTATCTTGTGAGCATCACAATCTGAACATCGTTATGATTCTAAAACATGTTGCAGTTTTAGACGATAAAAGAATTTGTCGATGACCAATCCCTTTTCAAAATGCTGTATCCAAAGATGCCAAACTTAGAAAGGTTGATTTTGGATACAGATTGATTGGAGCTCTGGGAAGCTCCTGTTCTGTGAGCTTGTGGTCACTCTTTCTGAGATCGTATGTGTACAGTAGTTACCGTGGGGGATGGGTTGAGTGGGGGTTGATGCAGCACTCTACACCCTCAGCACTAGAGCGGCAGAGGGAAGGGTGGGTCATCCAGTGGAAAAAAAAAAACACTGCAGTCCCATGATGAGGCTAAATGTTAACATTTTATCATAATTTTTGTGATTATGTAAATGGGTAGTTGCAAATTCTAAATCAATTTGGGTGATTGGTTGTAGGAACAACAGAAGACACATAGAAGGAACCTATGTTCAAGTCTCTTGTACTTATACAGGTGTTTTGAAATGTATGTGCATTGTCTTCCTGCTGCCCACCACAGATAAAGACAGAAAAGCTGTTATAAATGTAATAAGATGGAATAATCAATTACTGTGGTTTGTCAGGTAGAAACTTTTGACCAGATTTATGAATGTTACTTGTCCAAAATGGGTAGCAGCGAATTGGGTAAGGTTACCTCTGGTTGCCAGCTGTGGAAGTAAAAGATGTTACATGCCTTTTTGTTTAGGCTTTTCATTAACACACATTCATTTACACTCAAATTCGGTGGACTGTGCTGCTAATGGCATATTGAAATTAGAATTTGAGCACTGCAGAGCTTGCCAAGTATGTTAAGGAGTGTTAATCAATTCACTTTTGTTTTGAAATGCGATAATCTTGGGACTCTAGCTGGAGTCTTCGTTATAGCAGCTGCTGATGAGTGTCATGCGTACTGCAGTATAATGCAATATCCCAACTGAAAATACAACATTTCTCAGGAATTAATTAAACAGTTGAAAAATTTATAACCAAGGACCACACAACTACCCTGGAGCATCACTAAATTATCTGGAGGAAACCTTTGTGGAAAAAATGAACAGTAATATTGAGATCATCATTACAAAAAACTTTTTTATTGCAAATATACACTGGGAAGAAAATACTTCTGGAACCATGTAGAAATGTGAGTTAACAGTGATTGTGATATTTAAAGCCTCCTTATCAATGTAGTAAACAGCTCCTCTCAATTTAAGTATGGCATCGAATTCCCTGAAAGCACAATTGTTGTAGGCAGCATCATGTCAAATAGTGCTTTGAGCATTGACACTTGAAAACTAGGTCACATGTTTATTACTGTTAAATGAGAAATTACAACAAGCATTTTTTGAATCACTGGTGTCAGTTTCATTTGTCTTTCAGTACTAAATTAAACATATTCTAATGAACATTTACTATGTCATGTACTTGCACTGCAGAAATTGGCGAGGGGGTTGCTCAGTGATTTTTATGCAAAGGCTGATAAAAGAAAAGTGACCTTTTGGCTATACTACCAACCCATGTAGCACACATGGCCAGCAATAAGCAGTAAAGAGGGTTTTATCAAGCACTACGTTCAGTTCCCAGTGAAGTACACCATAGGTTAACGTTAGGATTTAAGGGGGGTTAAGCTGATCCTAGACCTGTGGGATTTCTCTTTCTAAGTGCTGGTGGGAAGGACAAGGGTGTCACACAATCCAAATATTTCCTCTCTTCCTGGCTCTGATTGGCTGGAGATGTAGGTCAAAAGAAGGCTAAGACAGATTGGGCAGATTTGTTGTTCACCATGAGCGTACATAAGCTCCATGAAAAGACCTAGACATTTTCATGGTCAAGGTTTGTGGCTGATGCTTAGCTTGAATCATTAATTGAGTTTTAGTGCCAAACTGCTCATACCACTTATAGATAATAATAATAGATGAGATATATATTATTAAGTACTGAAAATGGTTATACATTGCAGCCCTAATCTACAGTATTATGAGCCAAATGCATTTATCAAGGTGAGAGTAGACCCTTGAAATGTGTTTACTTTTACAATTATCAAGCCTCAAAAGCCATTGAATTATCCTGAATTTAAAAGGTCCAATTAACCTAACCTAAAATTAAATTTATACTGAAATTTTAGTGGGGCAAGTAAATCTGAAAAAGGAGCAATATCTCTCCTGTCAGTGGGTTTCCTGCATGGAAAACCTTGGTTGAAAACTTGATTGCAGAGACGCTCCAATGTAGGCCAAGTTTCTCAGGTGCATATGCATAATCACACAGTTCGCTCTCCTAGTTTACATGTAGCCAAGCCCACAGACAACATAAAGAGTAAGTATGTAAAAATTATTGCTGGAGAGTATTTTCTCATCATTAAAAATACAATCAAGTGCACATTGAGAATGTCTTCATAGGAGTCCCTAGTCATAGGAATGTGCAAAATAAATGATGTATGAATGAAAAGAAAACTGTATTGACTTGTACATATTTATTAATGCTGCACTTAAAACATTTCCATACAATAAATATAAAGTAATCAATAACGTTTAAATAATATTATTGTTTCTCATTTATCTAAAATGAGCCAATAAGGAAATTACAGTGGGTGTGAGGTCAGCTTTGGCGATGCCTTTTCCATTATTACATGGTTAAATTGTGAAACTTTAGTTGAATGAATACAAATGTTGCTGCTGTCATCTCCTCTTCATTTTTCATTCCGACTTGTTGTTTTTATTTTTAGTTAAGCATACCTCTGTATGAATTAAGCCATCCCCTCACTCAACTGTAAATTACCTGGAGGCAAGCTGTGATATGCATCTGAAGTAAACAAGAAACAAGCCAGCAAAGGTTGGAAATAGCAAAATGTTCTTGAATCATAATTCCCTCATATGGAGCTCGATGATTGACATAAATGACTAACTAGCTCCCATAGTTAAAAAAAATGACTAACAATTCTGGATAAAGGACTAAATCTTCTAATGAGGCTCAATGTCATGTTGTCAATGCAATTAGGCCTGTAGGCGTGATCTCCCCCCCCCCCCCCCCCCCAAATGTTTGCAATGGATTAAGATTGCCAGCCTCATTAACCTGATATCTTTGTCCTGAGTGTCCTTTCATTAGTCCTCGAATAGTTTTAAATTTTATTAGGTGTTTAGCCCGATGGCACATAATACGGGACTCCTTTTTTCTTTTTCTCATTATCACTTTGTACCTCTATACCCTGTGCTTATTATTGTATCTGGAGGCTATCAGATCACTATATATCAAACCAGATGTGTAGCAGCAGCTGAATGGTGGCCTAATTCCTCTCCAGTATAATTAAATTGTGGAAGTTACTTCAAATAGGAACTAAAGTGACGTGTGTTTTTATTCAGATGTTTGTGCATGTGAACTGTGACTATTATTCTTTTTTTTTTTTTTGCTCATTTATTTTGTAGAGCTCGCATGACAGCTACGCACACTATCAATATTTTATCCATTGCACATGTAGGCAGCTTGCGCTTATAAATTTTAGTTGCTGGTCCCAAAATGAGGCTTGTGTGTAGAGGTTCTTTTCATCAGCCACTACACCACACTATGCTCTGCCAGTTGGAAAGTGTTAATATTGCCTCAAAGTCATGGTTTACAGCATGACACATTTTTAAATGCCCTAAACAGAATTCCTGAAGAGTAGTTTGATGTCATGGCGCTGCTTTGTCAAATGAAAGTGGATGACCTACTTTTCTCCTCCTGCCTCTGAAATATTTCAGAAATAGGATTGGATAGCTTCAGCTGAAGTCCTGTGCACTAACCCAGAAACAGACTCACGTTGCAGCTATAGGCAAGGCTGTGTTTCACTTTGCCCCCCACCACCCCACCCCCCTTTATGTTTGGCTGTTGAAAAGTGGGTGGGAATTTGTAGGGAAGCACAGCGAGGGCATTTTAACAGATGACAGCCTTCAGTGAATTCACTGTGAGTTTAGGAAGAGAGTGGATGGTAAGGGTTGATCATTTTCTCACTTGTTATCTGTGAAGACATACTGTAAGTAGGCCTTTACTATAATATTTAGTTTGATAATCAATTCAACTAATTTGGATAATTTAACGTGATATTCATTGTCATTAAGGCCTTCATATTTTTACATATTTTAAATTTTCAGTGCTACTAATGCATATGTGTTTTACATAGCTTTGTAATAACCGTCTTATGTTTTTTTGTGTCAGAATGATTTGATTCATGATTTTGCTTTGACCTTTTATTAGTTCTTAGCACATTTAGAATAGTGCACTCTCTTTACATCAGTAGACAGATGTTACCTCTGACCTCTTTAGCGCTTGATTTCATGCATGTAGTGGTTTTGGATTGGTTATTTTAACCCTGAGGCAGTAAGCAGACACTGCATATTGTGTTAATGCACTGTTAAATGAAGCCCTATGCAGCATAATTCACTATATCAATATATGTCTTTATCAAAAAGCTGGGACTGTAGGATACCACCATCTCTTCAGTAATGCCTTTAAGATTTTTCTAAGCTTGTATATGTGATATAAGATGTTTTGCTATTGCAGCCAGTGTTTTGTAAGTTACTTATCTGGAAACTATAACTTAGTAGACTGTGATCTGGTTTTGGTTGAATTCTGGATCTGTGATATTGTATAGGTACTTTGACACCAACTACCAGCCTTGTTTCTGGCTGTTTCCTTTTTAATGTTACAACGTGCAGTCACTCCCAACTCTGTAGGTACTTCAGTTGCTTGGCAACAGGAGGATGGAGTGCATGTATTTACTGTTGAAGTAAAGCTGATAATGTGTGTTTTAACAGAAGCACAGGGTTGCTTACAGGGGTTGTCAAGATGAAGTAGAAAGGAAAAGACAAGCCTGGGTGTATGAATAAGACATTATCACATGAAATGGCAGTGATGTAAAGTAGACCAGGTTTTAACTATTTTACAACAAATAACTTGTGTCCCTGGGCAGGTAAGGTTGTCTTGTGTTGTGTTCATTTTGAGTTTCTGTTCTGCTGCTGTTGGTTTCAACACCAAGGCTTAATTAGGACTGAAACCTAACAAATGCTAGGTCAGTGTGCTGTTGTATGATTGCCATTGACAACTGCACATTTGACTGAATTTCATGTCTTTCCTCAGGTTTTGAGAGCATCCTTGAAGGTCTGTTTGGTCCAGAGTTGGTAGAAGACCTTAAATTATTTAAGGGTAAGTATCTCAGACCATTCCCTACATCGTAATAGTGGCCATGATCATACAAATGTATGAATGACATGAATGAGAATTTTAGTGTAATCTGTTATCTGCTCATTTATGACAATGCAGCTGCATTGTACCATCTGGTACCCCTCTACATTCACTCTACAAGACAGCCCCTCTGGCTGCAGAAGAGAAGATGCCTTGTGTTCCTACAAAGTTGGTGTTTTGGATGGTGTGGGGCCAGTGTAAAAGTCTACAGTGTCCTACATACATTTTTACAATGCATGGTGTTAGTGAGACAATAGTGGCCATTATTTGGGGTTTCATTGCATTTGCAGTAAGAGGACTGTCTAAGTCTAAGTAGACTTTCTACACTAGCAGTTGGGGAGAAAGTCGGCTGAGAATTAAATTGAACTGAATCAGTGTACTCGATCAGTTTCACTAACACAAATCAAAACACTTTCATTATGACCGACTAATTCATTTCATTCATACATTTGTCATTGAGTCTCAGCACTGAAGTGTGCTCTGAAGAATATTTGTTTGAAACCTGCAGTGTCCTGTGTTCGGTTTCAGTCTAACAATTTTTTATGATGCATCCATGCATCCTACATGCAGCTAGACCATTTGGTTGTTGTGCTGCTGCTGATGACAGTACCTTAAAACACACTATATGCGTATCAATCAGGGAATTGGAGAACATCTGTTATTTTTATTGCAAAAACTAAAGAACAAAGATGTTTATCATCTGTTTTGTGTCCACAGATTTTGAGCCAACAGGAGTGTCTGACTGGTCATTTGATGAAAATTGTCTATTCTGCTGTTTGAGACGAGACAAAGTAAAGGTACAATTTCTTCTTTTCTCTATGACTTTTTTACATTCTGGTGTTTGTCTCAGAATTTTGTTCAGTTGTAGGGGGAGAAGTAAAAGTAGCTTTCTCCATGATTCTAGCCACTGTGGTGACAGAGCATAGGATGAAGATCACAATCCAGACTTGAAGCTATAATTTTAGGAGTGCCCCAGAACTTTTAACAGCAGACGTGGCTTGGATGATGGATAGATGAGTTTTAGGAATACCTTTAGTTACCTTTAGTTACCTTTGGTTTCCTTGAAGAATTAGTTACTCTTACAAAGTGAGGAGAGTGAGATTAATTCAGTCAACTGAAAAAAAAAACTTCTTTTGTCTTGTTCAGTATACATGCATCCTGTTCTCTGAAGTCCGTTGACTGACCCATTTTGTCATTTGACAGGAACACTTAATTGGCTTAAGCAACGAGGGGCTTGAAGACGCACACAAACCTCTCCTGGTGAAAGATCAGACAGCAATCAGCAGATTAGAGAAACAAGCCGAGGAATTTCTCAATGCAGTTCTCTGCAGAAAAGGTGAGTTAATGTCCCAGTGACAAAGCAGGACAAGTGCATCAGTATGTTGCAATGTTATGACAATAATAGCTGTTGCTTAATATGCTTTTATTTTGTCTATGCTGTTATTTAAACTTTTATTTACATTAATTCAGATTGCTTCAGCTCTTATTGCCAATGGAAAATTACTTGGGCATTGTTTACATACACTTATAGCTAGCCATAAAGGATAAAGACCCAACTGTTTTTACCTTTGTATTTTTTCCTTTCAGATGTGCCAAATTTCTCGGACCCACACATTCCAGTAGTGGCTCGAGAGATCCTTCAGAGAATGATCCGACAGTTTGCTGCCGAATATACCTCAAAAACCAGCTCCCCTCAGGACAGTTGCTCAGATTCTCAGCCTCACTCTGACCAAAGCCTGCCGACCCCACCCTTGCTCTCAGGGGCCCCTCCTCCTACCAGCCCTGCTGCCACCCTGGCTGGGCCTGCACACAACCAGAACCCCGTCCTCAGCAAGCTCCTCATGGCTGACCAGGATGCTCCTCTTGACCTCACCATCAAGAAGCCCCCGGCTGAGCCCAGTGAACAAGGTAATGTGAAGTTAAACATATCTGTAACAGAGCAGCGTGTATCTAGTCTGAACCTAGCATTGAATTTATTTATTTTTTAAATTTTTAAAAATTTTTTTTTTTTTTACAGATGGAGTCCTTGACTTATCCATCAAAAAGAATCGCTGTAGCAGCAACCTGCCTGTCCGTAGTCCCTGCCTTTCTCCAGCCACATCCACACTCAAGGGGTAAGATAAGTTTCTTTCTCTTTGTCTCTTTAGTCTCCAGTCCTTAAGCAGTAATGTTTTTGAGGATATGTTACATTGTACTTTAGGATGACCACAAAATGGATTTGGAATAAATTGGATTTTTTAACTGATGTGGTACTGGTTATGTGTAGTGGTATCACTGCAAGGGGCTGAGGCCTGAAATTTGAGTCCTGAAATTGGAGATCACTCAGCCAGTTGGTTGCTTGATGAAAATGAACAACAACAAACAGGGTCATGCTAACAGAAATGTTTTTGGCCACAAAGAAAAATAATTAAGGTTTTGACCAACTGCAACAGAGGAAACATCTTCTATGTGCTTCTGCTGCTTGATTCTTCTTTGAAACCTCACTCCGGTGCGTCCTAGAGGATGCCATTTGCATCATGCTGTCGTTCAGAATGAATTACCCTGCAGGCTTTAAGTTAATGCAGCTGCCTGCTCCTCGTTTTTTGTCTGACAGGTCACTCTTATTACCAGCTAGGGACTACACAAGCAGCATCTTGTTAGTTTGTGAGCTATTGTGGCTTAAAAGGATTCTGTTAGTTTGGACTTGTTTTTGTTTTCTGTTCATTATTGTCTGGCATGGCACCTGCTGGCCTGATGATGATTTACTACAGGACTTGCATCCTTGCTAATATTCTTGCAAGTATATGCAAGGTGAGTAATATATAAGGTATTTTGTCAAAAAACATTGATCTACCAGATCAACAGATTTCAGGGTAAATAAAACCATAAGAAACTGCTCCTTGAGGACTGAATTCCTGCACAAATGCAGCAGAGAGTAGATATAATTTTGTATTTTAACACTCGAGATTTTCAGTGATGTCGTACCAGAAGTAATGTACTAGCAGGGGTGTTAATAAATTAATTTACATGTGCATGCCATGTTCCTCTTCCAAGGAAAGATTTCTTGCATTGCCTGTACATTTATTACTATACTGGTAACACAAGTAGTTCAAATCATACATGCTTCCACTAAATATGATGCCACACGATTTTGTAGAGCATAGTCACTGCACCAAGTATAAGTAAATATACGTTTTGCTTTTTAATGTTATTCGTTCAAATCATAGGGCTGTATTTCAAATTTTAATCATATTCTCTTTAAACAAAGTGCCATTTTAATTCATTTAAACGTTTGAGAATATATCTTTATCTAACTAGATTTTAGGATTATGTTTTGTAGTTCGTTCCTCTTTTGTTTTCCTTGAGACCAAAGCCTCTTTATTCTGTTATACTCGACTGGACTTGATGTCTCTATAATTAAAATATTTGGATTAATTAAGCAACAGGGGCTTCGCATTCTCCTCTTCTGCTGCTTTGAGAGCTGATAGGATCTAAATTTGATGATCATTCCTAGCAGAATAAAGCTGCTTTTGACTTTCATCTTACTTTGAATATGATAAACAGCATGCACAGTGTCCTCAGTTTAATTAAAAAATGGCTAGTATCTATATGAAAACTATCTATATTTGAGGTATGTGCAGAAATTAAGTAATGAAACTCCCACATTAAGCTGTTTAGATTCTAAAAGGACTAGTTGGGACTTTTTTTTCGTTGGGTAAAGATTTTGATGCAGACATATTAGCTTGACATCAGGCCATTTCAGCCACAAGCAAATGTGTATGCAGTCGCAACTCTGGAGATTAACTCCTAATTTTTCATTTGGGGAAAAAAAATCAGTTTTAAATATAATTAAATTAATTTAGGTCATTGCACTTCATTTAGTCGGTTACGTTTTGAGTTTGATCACAACCCACTGCTGGCTTACTCTTTTATTGCTGTGCTTGTTTAGTGGTAACGTCACACTCAAAATGTCAAGAACTCTATTTGCATTGGCTGTTTTGTATGGCATAGTTTTTATGCCCCGTTTAACAGCTACATGCCAAGCTGCTTTACTGCAATGACAAATGACCCCTCCTTCTGGCTGTGCTTTTTGAGCCACGACAATACTAAGACTTTTATGTACTCCAATAAATGCCTTTTTCTTTGCTTTATTTTTATTGTTTCTTTGCCCTTTCTTTTTGTTTCTTATTTCTTATGTTGATGCAAAATTTGTAAACAATTATTAAAGCAACCAAATAAAAAATTATCAAACTTGAGCCTTTTTTGTTCTTAAAAGTCACACACACAACCACACAGTCAGTCATTCTAAAAGATAGTGATGTTACCAAAGCAAGATCATATAATAAAGGAGTGGCCAACGTCCTCCCCACCCCAACCCATCCTCCTTTAGAAAAGAAAAAAGGCACTGTGCAAGCTCTGCTTACACCCAGTTTCCTTCCATCCAATCAGGCGATCCTTGAGAGCGGACGGACAGGTCGGGCTGTTTATGAGGAGCCTACAGGATGGGAGGAGGAGGGAGAATATCGGCCACTCCACCCGTTATAAATCGTCAGCGTCCCTTGCATACTCGCTGCACATCAAAGAGGAGGCCGATCTGGAGAGCGACCCAGAGTCACCTCTCAGCCATAACCACAGCTCCACACCCAGTGACCTTTTTAAAAATGGATCTGATTCCTGGAATTCCAAAACTCATTTTGGGGCTCTTCTCAAACTTAAAGCCAACAGTGAGGCTAGTGAGCACCTTAAAGACATACCCAAATTGTTGGAAGCCGCTGGACTTTTGACAAAGTCACTTGCCTATGAGAAAGGAAACCTCCAGGAGGCCTTCACGGACCACAGCCTCTCTCTTTCTCATTCATCATCGTTTGACCTTAAGATTCCCCAGGTGCGAGTTTTGGCCACAGGAACAGACCCGTCTTGGGATTCCTTGTCCACTGAGTATTCAGGTTCGCTTTGTGAGAACGGTCTGGAAAAGAAGCTCTGTTCCATCGTACCCAGGCACATCCAGAAAAAGAGCAGCAGAGGTTTAAATAGCTCAGGTTCGGAGAAGGAATACTGGCCTTGCGTCACTGACCGCCAAGCCTTGGGAGGAAACTATCCTCTGGATTCAGAGTCAGACCTAGGTAACAAGCAGCCAAGGAAGAAACGTGGGCGATATCGACAGTACAACACTGAGCTGCTCGAAGAGGCTATTGTGGTGGTGATGGGTGGGAAAATGAGTGTGTCCAAGGCCCAATCGATCTATGGCATTCCACACAGCACACTGGAATACAAAGTTAAGGAGCGACTGGGGACCTTGAAACATCCCCCCAAAAAGAAACTGAAGCTGATAAGCCAGATAGAGGAGCAGGGTGGTTCACAGTTCGCTGAGAGGAAAGAACTCCAAAACCCCCTGCACATTGTTTCTGAGAAAAGAGAGAGTACATCTGATGAGAATGGAAATGATTTCCATGATGGAAGCCTCTCATCAAATGAGTGATATCCGTAAAGTCCTAATAATGATGTCGTTTTTAACCAGACAAATGTTGTATTTGCCAGACAGTGGTAGGATCTGACTTGTTTTTCCATAACACCTTAACATTTGTGTAACTTTTAAACCAAATTACCCAAATTTATTATTGATTTATTTAATTAATACATTAATATGTTTGTCTATGGTCATCTATTTTAAACACTCCGTGTCTCCCTGCCCTACAAAATGTGTTTGGAAGGTATACTTGCTGTTTGTACTACAGCATATTGTTAATTAATGTCAGGTTATTTATTTTAGGTTATGCTTAAAATAATAATTTCTGACTAAATGTAAATAAATGTATTCTTTACACACAGAGCCAAACTGAGGCATGTCTAAGGAAGTGGCGCCCCTCAGTGTTTTCTCTCAGTACTGTTCAGAGCACTTGATCATATGTTAAGTAATGATAAGTAAATACTACTGAGTATGTAGGCTTGCAAATGTTTTATGGATGACAGTGAAAGTCTCTCTCACTGTTTTGCAAATACAACTCTATGACTGAAATGGACACTGGAGATATGAGGAAAAACACTATTATAATTCAAAATATTTATTAATTCCAAAATATTTGTTTATTATGATAGTTTGTCAGATTAGCATGGTCTGTTGTCCAAAATTTCACTTTCCCTTTTAAGACTATCTTTAAAAGCATGACACGTTTTTGACACTTTTTTTGTTTTTGTTTTTTCTGTATGTTTTACTGAACTATATTAATGGTAATAGTTTTTTTTCATTGCCTTCACTGCACTCAGGATAATTTCACATAGGAATGCAATACTTGTCAGTCAAAGAAAATGTCTTTATTAGATAATGAGTTACTGTAAGCACATAAATATACCTCAGCTACAGATATGCTTAATTAAATCATTGCCTCATACAAGTCACCTCTAACAGGGAAAGCGTAGCACACCCAAACAGCTCTTTGAGGTAACATTTCAGGATGTCTTACTGACAAGTATGTGTATCCAACTCTCCAACTCTGCCCTTACAACCTACCTTAGCTAGTTATCAGTAGCAGTTCAATGCTAGTGTAGCCCTTCACAGCATTTCAGGTCTACGTGATTTAGGGCTTGTCTTTTTCAGATTTCAACTGTTATCTCTGGCATGTCTTTCTCTCAGACACAAGAAAGGCAGGTTTTTGTTCTATTGATTTATCACAATAATGCAAAAAAAAAACAAGTATTACCATACACATATAGAACACAAACACACACACACACACACACACACACACACCTTGCTTGCCCATGGCACATGATAAAGACTTGTCTCTTCAGGTCAATTAAAAACAGTTGCCTGGTTTGTGTTGATAATAACTTGTTGTAGTAACCTAATTCTTCGCAGTCACAAATAGTGCATTAGCTAAACTCTTGGCATCAGATAACTCCTAACTCTAAAATACATACAAGTATTTTTGAAAATGCTTACTTATTTACTCTAAATATAATCTAGGTGCATTATTATCATTTTTAGACAGAAGTCTTTATTTTATAAAACACAGAACTTGGTCAATATTATCAATAAGCAATATTAGCAGATAGAGCTTAACATGCTAGCTGACTGTGCTAGCTTGCTAACATTTGCTAGCTAGCAAAGTTAACTTGTTAGCTACTATTACAATCATCAACCTGTATCTCAAGTTACTAAGGCAAAAATTCAATGAAAATGTTGTTTCATCTCTGTAGAGGGGAAATGTGATAGTTCATCGCCTTGCTGTCAGGGTTCCAAGATATATTACTTGAATTAGTGAATATAACATATAAGCATTGCATTTGAAAGTCCCCTTAGATTTAGTTAAATTTCATGTTTTGTTTTTTTTTTTTGCAGTTACAGACAGTCTCAGATTTACTGCAATTTTTTGGAATATCTGTGTTGATGATAGTTGATGATTTCTGCTTTGTTTTATGGATTAGTTTTTTTTTTTTCCCAAGTAAAAAAAACATGCAAGGGTGTCGGTGTGTGGGGCTATACCAAAGCTCAGGTTGATGCCGCGTCCTTACATACATGTCATGGTGCTGTTACTATATGTAAAGGTTACGGATGAAAACCTTTTTTTTTTTTTTTTAAAAAGAAAAAAAAAAGGCCTGTCACCATTACATGCAATTTTCACTGAATTTTTGCCTTGTGGACTTGGCAGAGGGAACTCTCTGTTTCAACTCTGCCTTGTCCATTATTTTGCTCTATTAGGACACCTCATTGTGCATTATCACTTACACATCAGGATATTTCAAAGTATGGGGTCATGCCCCATTATTCAACTCTTTTTTTTTTTTTTTTTTTTGCAATTTTTGCAGCCTTTTAGATATACACCATGTTAGAATGAGGATGTTTTCATTACAGAAATAATTCCATAACAACAAGCAGTTAACTTGGATAGATATTACATAACGCTGTTAAAATAGTATACATTTTTTGTGAGAGTTGGTTCAAGCAGTAAAATATAGTTTAGGGACTTTCACACTTGTTTGTTAATAGCACTGTAACAATAGTATGACTTTATGTTTAACTTACTGACTAATTTGCTGGGCTCCTATTCTTAGTTTTTGCTACTTCTTGCACTAAATGCAGATATGTTTTCTTTCTGGTCCTGACCTCACTGGAGCCCTAAGCAAAATTCTGCTAAGGTGTCCTCCTACCTGACCCGAGAGCCATGTAAACCATTTTTAAATATAAAATACTATTTATACAATAGTTTGGCTTAATACTTTATGGTTATATACTGAGGAATTTACATACATATTGCCCAGTATGCCCAGCTAATCAAGATTTTAAATTCAATTTTTAATTCATAGTCAAAGTCACTCCATTGCTTCCCATGTTGCATTAGTCTAGAGTTGTAACTAAACCTGGTCACCACGGAGGTTGCTGTTGGATAGCAAGAGTTTTATTTTGTGCACGTGCATATGAACACGTTCATGTGTGACATGCAAGCTGCAGTTTATGAACACCATTTCCTGTTGGCGCTTATCAAATAAATAATTATAGTTATTTATTATAACTTTATTAACATTATTTATTTTCTAGTTATATAAGTAGTTGTATCTCATTCTCAGGCACAAAGTCACAGAATACAGCCCTGGAAGTGGCTGGCAAGCAAGCAAGACACAGAGTAGAGAGAGATGCACATAAACTTAATGTTACTGTTATTTGCTGACATCAAACTAGAAGAGGAGAAGTTCATCTGATTGCTGTTCCCGCAATGCACTGTCATTTTTTTTTTCTTTTCGTGACTAGAAGGATAGTTCCATGTCATCCTTTCATCTAAGTTGTTAACACTAATACTCGCTTTAACATGAGGGGGAGGCCGGGCCCTAACGTAATTTTCAGGGCCCTTTGTAACTTGCTTAGCGAGCTTAAAGGACCGCCCAGCTCTGATTCAAGCTCTCTCATGGGACATTTCCACCACTCTTGGGGGCCCTCTGGTGGCCACAGGGGCCCTAGGCAGTCCAATAGATTACTTATATGTCATGTTGGCTTTATGGTTTGCATTTCCTCTCCCTCCAAGTTAAAACTCTTAATTTTTCGTAACTGATAAATCGTTAATTTAATTATTCTTGCATTGACAATCATCCAGCATTTTTTTAAAAGTCACAGTTTATTTTCTCATTAAGTGTTTAATGCATTTTAATTAATATATTATAAACTTGCAAGCGCTTTGGGTAAATTGACAGGTAACGCATATATTTATGCTCCTCATTATCTATTGTAGCAAATGATATGGTCGACTACCTCATCTGAAAAACCCATATCACACTCTACTGTTCTCATAGCTGTTTTATGTAGCAGCTTGTCATGTACACAACACATATTTTATCGTGAAGCAAATAGCTTACAGAGAGAGCTGTTATAAAGTTGATATAAGACTCTGTTCTACCATTTGTAAATATTTCAGTGTATCCTTGTAGTTAATTGCACCGTGATCTAATTAATGTTTTCTATGTCTCAATTCTTTGTTCTTTTCGGGTGATGATGGTGTAAGCTTGTTGTATTTTTGTTTTTTTTTGGACAGTTGTGACAAAAGCAATTTTCGTGGTGTCCTGCTTCCAAGAAACCTTTTTTTTTGTGAAAGTGGGGGAAGAGTTTATCTCTCCTTACATACCTATTCACATGTTTGGAGTTGTTTTGTTAATGCAGTATTTGTTGATTGATACTTATTAATTAATGGTTTTAGCAACATTTAAGTAACCATGAATGTAAACGGCTTTAATAAAACAAAAACTAACTCGTAGAAGTATATATGTGTGTATATATATATATATATATATATATATATATATATATGATACATAATTATATAATAAGTAAAAGGTATATTTAACTCTTTTACATGATAGATATGAAGGGATAACTTTTAAGATTGTCCCACTTTATTCCAACACAAGTTGGGTATTTTCTGCTTGGTAAAAGGACAAAAGTCTTTAGATAACTGCAAATGATGTGGTTCTCCAAATGACTATATATAATCTATAAATCTATAAAACCTATGTACAGATTTTTTTATTTTTGATTTAACATTTCCAATGTTTAAAGGAATGACACTGGGTGTATTTTGCATGATCGGACTAAATCATATGTGTCAGTGTCAGTTAGTTGTATATGGTGAAGTTTATCTTTGAGGATCTTTTATTTAAAGTAATGGAGTGTTGGCGTGTTTACTGTCAAGTGAACAATGTATCAAGTAGATTAACTGTGATCCTGAAATATCACTAAACCAATTCAAAATGTGGTTATTGGTTCAGTGAAGATGTATGATAAAATACCGTCATACAGTAGTTGATAATTGCCATATTATTTATGTCCCTAATGTACAGTATATGAACATTGTGGATGAGTTAACACATCCATATCTGTGTGGTTGTAAAATATTTTGGAATTTAGTTGGAATTTAGTTTGGTTCTGCTTGTTAGATTTGTTATTTTACTCCTGTGGAAGAAAAAGACATGTACTTTGTGTCAGTCTCTTACTGCAATGCTAAATGAAACCAAGCGAAAACCCTCAGGGATGAAACCCTTACCACTAGTTATTCAGGTATTCCAGTTTACTCCTTAGACTTTGCAAGCAGGGATGCGAAATTAATGAGCTTAGCAAAAAAGTTGGTCAGGTTCCGGTTGCAGCAAATGTTATTTTTCTAATCTCTAAAATTTATTTTTTAATCTCTAAAAGTTACATTCGAAATATTTTGGCATGCTGTACAAATCATCTTATGTTTTCTAGCCAAAAAACATCAGTACACATTTTCACTGTTTTATTATTTTTATACTTTGTTGCACAATGAATGTCAATATAACCTCAGGTCAGATAAGATGTTGACCACTGGGGTATTAAATTAACATGTTTCTTTACAGTTCAGTGCCCCAAACAGGACACAATAAATAAAAACATACTACTTAATGTAACATCCTAAAACTGTTGTATACAAACACAATGCTAGTTTATAATTACCGGACTGCTTTAAACAAATATTAGTCGACAGAGTGTCAGAATTTTTTACCAACTACATCTTCATCTTGCAGTTGCCAGCACCTATTGCTCTGCAAAGCAATTTCTCTTTTTTATCACTCAATATAGCCTTGTGACATGTCACCTCAGGAATCCAGATCTGGTTTCATTTGTCCATTCATTTTCTTCTGAAAAGACCACAGTGTAGCTTGGGAAATACTTGCTTTACAAAGTTATATATAAGAGTTATAAGATAAATATATTTTTGGCATAATGTGACGGTATAAATGCTCCAAAGATATCGGAGAATTTTGTAATAGATCTACCTCACTGACACAACTTCAGCCAAATATATAAAACATGCCCCCCCCCCAAAGAAAGAAAACCTCACAGGTATTAGAATAACTAATTTTGCTTATGTTCAGTCATACCTGATGTTTCTTTTACTGGTTTAATTTGTTTCAAGTTGTTGAGCACTTGTGTCTAAATGTCACCTCTACACTAGTCATTGAATACACAAAAACTTTTCAAAATGATGTACTCTATATTTGCCCCAATGTATTTGCTCTTTCAAGTGATAAATGTGTTTGAATTGTTTTGATCAAAGTGGGCCACCATTACTATATGTCTTGTGCATGTAAAACATTTTCTTGATGTATACTGTAACAAAAAGCACCACTGTGCAAAGAAGAAAAATGTAATAGTTGTAACAATGTAATTGTTAGAGTTCACTGGATGAAAGGTTCACTTTTAAAATCACTTATTCTTCTAATAAATATGCAATGACAAACATTGTCATACATTTGTGAATTATTTCTCACAAACATTTAGCTCCATCACTTTTTGACAATTTTGCTAGGCACTTGTAGCAATGAATTTTTCTCCATAAATGTAATAGTCACATAGCAGTCAATATTATGAACCAATGTTGCTTATTCTTGATGTGTAGTTACATCTATTTTATTCTTTTTTTCCTTTCAGTGAGACTCCAGACTTGCGTGTTGCAAAGGCAAAAGACCTGCAGTCCACCTCCACGCTGGAACAGTTCATGGCCAAACTCTGCCCCCACCATCAGAGGCAGATAGTAGATGCCATAGGTTTTCTACAGACAGAGGTCAAAGCACTTGCATCCTCCAATACACAGCAAGCCTCTAACTCTACCTTTGGGATACAGGGAAATGCTTGTTCCACTGCAAAATCCACTGCAGTCACACCTGAGAAGTCATGCCTGGAGTTGAGGTTTCCCACAGAATCCAGTCCCAAGTCAGAAGTCCAGGATATGTCCCATTCTATCCCAGGCAGTTGTGCAATGAAAAAAGTTCCAGAGGATGCGGTGTCGCTGAAAACATCAGTTACTGCTGGCCCTGCTTTGGACCTTCGCAGCCCTGGGTCAGGGAGTAACCATGCTTTGGTCACTCCAAACACTAATCCAGTGGATACAGAGAACACCCGGCACGGTGATCATGCACCTCTTAAGATGAAAATCATGGCCAGCAATGTTGCTGATGGTAAGAAGTTGTCATGTGTGCTCAATGCCTCTCTTTCATCTCACTCTGACACTTCAGAGGACAGACAGGGTAACTCAAACTCATCCAACAAGACAGAGACTCATAGTGCTAGACTCAGCTCCTCTGTGAAAAGACACAATCAAGCTAGTCACACACATCAAGCTAGGCAAAGAGAGACTCTCGGGCATGCCAAAGATACACCAGCAAAACTGTTGTCAGTCCACATGACCATTCCTCCAGACTCTCCACGGACTGCTAGGAAGACCATCAAGGCATCCTCTGACCATCGGACAAGAGACTCTGCTTGTAGGCTACTGGCTGACCCTGATCTCGGCCACTGTGACATTGTTTTTATTGACAAACCAATTACAGAGTGTTTTAAGGAGCAGCAGCGTGGCATACTTCCACGCCGTAATGCCAGAAAAAGCACCAGAGGACACATGTATTCAGATGAAATCTGGGAGTTAAAAACTGTCCGCACATTGGCTGGACGGGGCAACTGTCCTAATCCAATGCCAGAACTGATCACATTGGTCACACCAAAACAAATACTTTCAAAACCTGAAGGTGTACCCCCTGTGGATATGCCTTTTGCTGGAACATGCAGGGAGACAATGAATCAGCAAATGTCCCCAGAGGAGTCAGATGAGAGTGTGATACCAGGAACAGGAGATGTGGTGGAGGTAGCAGACAGTGAAGTAGATGTTATAGTTGAAACTAGTCAGACTGATCAGTGTCAGAATAAGGGGCCGTCTACTCCTCCATCTCCGATAAGGTCCTCAGTAGAGAACAAAGAAACAGATATGAACACAGATCTAGAACAGGATACAACTGCAGATTCACAGACGATAACAGGAGGTGAAGAAAGTATTGCTCAGGCTCCATCTGAAGCAGAAAAATATGATAAGCCTGAGCCTCAAGAGCACATACCTGAAAGTACCAAGCAAACAGTCCCAGAAACATTAGCGGAACCATTACAAAATATTACAATAGAAAAAGCTGAGACCAAGATTTCATCAGATAAACAAAACAGTGAGCCTGTTCTCCAGGAGAATAGTGCCCCATCACCTGTGAATCAAGTCGAGGAAGAGATCAAGGAAAATGAAAGGGAGGAAATACAAGATGAGCAACCTCAGGAACTTCAGCCAGAGACACAGTTACGCTATAACAACTTTGAAGTAGCAGAAAAATCCAACATCATAAGTTCATTAGAGGAGCCAATGGTGAAAGAGCTAGAAATTGAAACACTTGAAGCAGTTGACAGTGATATTCCTTTTACGACTGAAGATGATAATAATGAATATGATGTGTCTGCAAAGACACTTGATGCGCTCTTGAAGGAATTACCCCCTTGGCGTAGAAAAAGAGGCACTATAATCTCACTGCCAAAGCGGTTAAGACAAACAGAATCAGTGATTGTGGGTTATGTTAATGGTAGGCCCATATCCGCCTCTGACAGAAGTCTGCGTCGTAGATCAAGTAACAGCAACACATCCCCTAACAAAACTCCAGTGAAATCCAGTCAGGATCTACCCAGTAAAGCTTCTCCTGCTTCTCCTGATTCAGCTATTGATTCAATTGTTGAAAACAAACATTCGGAGAAACATCTACCTGAAACACATATACCTTTAAATTTGAGTGAGACTACTCCTGTGATTGAGCAGGTGACAGAACCATCTCCTGACACAGCATCAATCCCAATGTCTAAAGTTCCTTCAAGGACCAAACAAATCCAGAAACAAAAAAGAGTTCAGAGAGATCAAGATAATTTGCCTGTCCTCTCTGATCAGCTTGTTGACAGTCCTCAGAGCACTGATTCCAAACGGCAACTTAGATCAACCAGCCAGAAGCCGATTGGAACTCCAGTATCACCGCACACTGCAAATGCTGTCTCTTCCACTTCATCTCCAAAACCATCTGCTACCCATGCTCCTCAATCTACACAGCAGCTTCCCTCCCTCCCCCTTCCGTCTCCGCTTCCTGTTACTTCTACTCCTCTAATAAGGTCATCTCCCCCTGCACCCTCTGAACAGTCCCAACAGAACACAGTTCCAGAGACAAGTATGGAATTTAACACAGAAGAATCGCAGCCAGTAGAGACAACCTCTGAAGAATTACAAAAAAATGAAGTAGAAAGTGGATTGGCAGCCAAACAAAGGTCTGCAAAGGTTGTCGTAGACGACAGTAAGAATGAGACACAGCAACTTAGCGGGGAGGTAGAAAATCAAAGTCCTGTAAAGACTGAAATGCAGACACTGATTATGCCATTAAGAAGCAAACGGGTTCTCCGAAAGGACGCTGAAGCAGCTGATATTGCTTTGCCACAGAAGCCAAATGTAGCATCTTTAGAAGACAGGTTTGCAAGTGGAGATGATTACAATTCCTCTATATTGGACAAACCCACAAGAATGCCATTAAGGAGTGAAAGCAGTAAGACCGAAATGTTCCACCAGTCTGTTACTCAGTCGCCACAAGTGGACAACAGGAAATTAGCTTTGAGATCACAAAGATTGGCTTCACCTTCTACCAGTTCTCTTGCTGTAGCTGGAAGACAGAGTGACGTAGCTTCCCCTATCAGAATGATGTCAGAAAGAATAACTAAAGCTCAGGTGAAGTCCCCTCCAGTGTCTGTGTTGCCCCACAGCTCAGCCGTCCCTGTCATTACATCAAGACCTGAGCCCCCAAAACAATCTACAAACAAATTCTTTGAGACTCTGACTGGAGAGGAAAACCAACACCTGATTACAAATTTAAACGTTAAGTATGATAGAATGCAAAAAGGTTGGGTACAATTGGACAAAGAGGGTCAGCCGGCAACAAAATACAAAAACAAAGCAGACAGGCAGGCAGCTATTTGGAAAAGTAAACGCAGGGCCCGAAAACCAAAGTTTTCAGAGCACCAGAAATACTCACCAGTCCAAATGCTCTTTATGAAAGGTTTTAATCTCACCAGTATTTGTCGTTGGTTCCTTGAATCAACAGAAACAAAGTCTCTTGTCATTGTCAAGAAGGTGAATACACGTCTTCCGTCAGAAACACAGCTGTGCTTCCACAGCTCATCTAGTGCTTCAGGGACCTCTCAGGGGGTATTTCCAAGCCTACAGGCAGAGCGCTTAAAGAAACATTTGAAAAAGTTTGCCATCGCTTCACCTGTAAAGAGCAACCCCAAGAGTCAGAAATTGATTGCTAAAGCCCTGGAGCAAGAGGCAAATACAGTCAAAGGGAAAGAGAGGAGAGAATTTCACAGTACTACTCAGACTTTGACTAAGTCACACTCCTCTACTGAAGCCCCTGTACAGATAAGTGAATCCCAGAAATCCTCTGGTAAATCAAAGAATCCAGCAAGTGCAAGGATCTTGAGGAAATACTCTAATATCCGAGGGAAGATGCAGGTTCAGCAAACTAATGTTAGACTGAAAAAGGCCTCAAAAACCTTAAAAACCAACAATATGAAAAGAATGGCCACTGCAAAGTCTGTGGCAAAGTCAAATCTGAAACCGTCTCTGAAGGCACAGAAGTCACCCCTACCTGTTAGTAAACAAATGAAAGAATCTACGGCAAAAATGGAAAGAAGGAAAATATTGGTTGACAAAAAAATTGTAAAGCATCCTGTTCAGGAGAGAGCGGTCAAGGCCCAAAGCAGTAGTAGAGCTTCAAGAGACACAACTAAAAAAGAATTGCCAAAGAGATGTTCTCAACGACTAGGGTCTCCGAAAATATCTGAACATAACCCTGGCGACACATCTAAAAGCAAAATTGACAGTAAAAAGCCAAGTGAAGCAGAGAGAGTAGAGGTGGAAAAACCTACAGTGAATAAAATGCATGCTGTGAAAATCCAAACAAAGGAATCAGCACAAAGTACACTCGCTGAAATCAAAGTTACAGAGAATGCAGTTGAAACCCCTCAACAGAGCACCTCACCTGACCAGGTACTAACAAGGTCCCAGAGAAAAATGGAGGTGGCAGTCCCTTTGAGTGGGAGCCCCAGTCATGCTTCAAAGAGGGCCCTAAAGTCCATGACAACACAGAGAGCATCTTTGAAATCAGCCAGGAAAGCTGAGGAGCCCACGCTGACACGAAGGTGCACTTTAAAATCCCCTGCAAAGACACGTCAGGCAGCATCGTTGCCACGTGGTGCAAAAAAGCCTGCAAAAAAGAGAGCTCAGGAGCTTCTAGAGACCCCAGCTAAGCGCACCAGGACATCAAAATAAAGTGGACCTGCAGAGAGAGATCATCTTTATTTAGAGGATTTTGTGAATATATTCAGAAGGACCAGAAGTATCTATTTTGTATTCTCACTGAACCCTTCAGAGGATACCTTTTTCAGTAGGCAAATGTGTGAAGAAGGAACAGATTTTGAAATTTCATTTATGCTTTTGTAAAGCTTCAGTGTGAAATTGCAGATGTGCTGGATTATTTGCTGAGCGTTTGCTCTGTGTTCAGGGACTACGGACAAGTTCCTACATGACGTCTAGCAGATGTAGTTGCAGTTTGGCTTTCTGTTCCAGCACTCTACGACATGGCTGGAGATAACAATAGTCTATCAAACCTCATTTTAAAAGTTAGGATAACAAAAATTAAGCTATGATGCAGTTATCAAGGTGACATTAAATTCATTCACCATCCTGTTTTGTTTCTTTTTTTTTTTTTTGCCATTTTGTATGTAATTATTGTTTTAGATGATAGTATGCACTGCATTTACAGTTCAGAGAGCTTGATGTGAGAAGGCTGATCAGCTTTTGAATAAAAATTTTACAGTCAGTAGGCAGTTTGTATCTCCAGCCTGTCTTCTAATCACAACATTGTGAATATGTGACTGTTGTGACCAGGTGCCTTATTTATGAAGTGTAAAGTAATAGAATGTGTTGCTTAATGTGAAAACTCCTGTCCTCTAGTTGTAACAGCTTTCAGTCCCTTGAGAGGCAGTCAATATTCCTTGCTACACGGAGTGTGTGCAAAATGTTTGTGTTCCACAAAGTATGTGCCTCGTGCTTCATCTGTAAATTCTTATGTTGACTGACAGGTTTATTTTATATGCCCATTTTCCCAGAGCGTTAACATACAATGGTTCTTATTATAGTTGTATTAGGTGTTGAAGCAAATACGAGAATTGTTAAAACAGGCATGCGTGCTCTGTATGTGTCAAGATAAAAGTTTGTGTTTTTATGTTGTTTTTGGTCAGTTTTCATCACCTGTGCAGTCCAGTCTGTTATCTGCTCATAATAGTGACTTCACTTTGAGTATTTTACCTGCTTCTGCATGTGTTAAGTTTTGTCAATGTGGAGACAAGAACCAGAACTGTTTTCATGCCCCTGATCTTTGAAAATACTAACACAGTTCAAGACTATGCATGCACATTTAGTGCGCATCAAAAAGTTGTACTGAAAACCTGTGAGACAACTTTGGGAAACTGGCTTTTCTGTCACTTTGGCAACAATATTTCCAAGCAACAAAGGCCTGAAAAGTATGTATATTTGGTTGGTTAATATGAATGAAGCATATGGTCTCTTTAGCATTAATGGCACATTACAGGGTGATAAATTTGTTCCCTTGATTATTCACAAGTTGGATATGAAATTTTTGAGGTAGTCTAGTCACACTTCTGAGTTATGTATCCAAGTATGTTGCAGTTTTATTGTTATGTTATTGTTTTTTATTGTCATTGATTGTCAGGCAGATGTTCTCATAATGTGAAGTTTCTTTACTTTCACAGTAGTAACTTTCATTAGTGTCTCGTCTAAGGAAAAATACCAGTTTTAGCACAGTGTTATTTTTTTTATTATTATGTTCAATTCTCTTTAGAGGGTAAATCATCTGTAAATGCAAAACATGCCTGTCATGTTTTTATTGTTATTTAAGAATGCCATGCAGGCTAATGAATTTAGCAAATCTAAAACAGCCCACCAAATATCAGACTTGAACATGTTTATTCTTTACAGTTGCTATTTAAAGATTTTCATTTTGTATATTAGAAAGAAATAACTGCTTTATTTGTGGTAATCCCAAGAATGATACATCTTTATGTTAAGAACTTTGTATTTTTGCTGGAGTTGATATAAAGATGTTTGAATTTTATATTTGGTTTCTTGGCTCATTTATACCAGTTTATGTTACCATGTTATTTAACCAAACAAAGTTGAACTACTAATTGTCACTGTGAAAACTAAAGGGGTCAGTTTGCTTGAAACAAATGAGATTTAAATGCAAAAGTGTTTATACCTGTTCAGAGGGAAAAGCCCAGCGTCATGGCTGCCTCCTGGTATCCCACTGTCTTTATGGTCTCTCTTAAGAGCTGGGGATAATGTCATATTACACATATGGATCGTCTCTCCTTAAAGGCATTCACAGTATTTCACTTGTTTGTAGACACAAAAACAGAAGTTCAAATGCTACTAACTGTCTCACCTCCACATACCATGATCCAATAAGCTCCTCATTTGCATTAGCATTCTGACCCCTTAATGTCCTGCCATGCAAATATTTACCTCCATTCATGAGAACTCGGCAGTTGAGGCACCCGTTGTCCTGTTGGATTGCGCCTGCATGGCAAGTCTGCCAGTTTCGTAACATGCCTTGATGTAGCCAAGGAAGGCATTTCACATGACGGGGACCTGCCACGACCTGCCATACGGCTCACAGGCGAGAGTCCTGAGCACCACAGGAAGCTCCCACTGTGGGACAGATTGGTAAACAGTTTGCCTCCTTCACCTCAGTCCCTGCAGAAAACAGAGGGGGAATGAACAATGACTTCTCACCAAAACAGAAGTATCATGTTGCCACATTTGTTGGTTGTGGGCTACAAACTTTGCCAAGTTGTTTTAGCCTGTTTTGTTAACATTTTGTCAAATTGGCACCATTAAATCTGTGCTAAATTAGCCATTGGCAATTCTTGTTTGCAATGCACCCGTCAAATATCACTGCAGAAATTTGATACTGAAGAGAACTTAAAAACGCAAAGGTTTTCAGGTAAGTTCTGGGGTTAAAAACAATGCAATAGTTCTCAGATTTATGGACGTTTATTCATGGATGGTGTAGGTTTGAATATGGACAGTTTTTGAGGACAGAATTGTCCCTAATGAGCTACGTCACACAATTACATATGAAACCTGTTAGAAATTGGAACAATATCATATATTGACATATATTTATAGCTAATAGAAACATGTATTTAAATATGTCTGTTTATATTACATACAAATGTTACGTAAATATATGTCCATTATAAATCCTGTCAGTATATACTAGTATTATATATGTAAATATAAAAGATAAACGTGTATGTATGAATTTAATGAGAGGTTATTGAAAAAATCATATACAAATATGTCAAACTTTAATAAGAATGTAGTATAAGGCATGAGACGTCATAGAAATGTCAAATTACAGAAAGGCATAAGAACTTCAAATTCATAAATAGTCATGAAAACGTCATACTAAATTGAGGCAAAAACAGCATGCGATAGTGAAGCATAAAAAGTCAAAAGGACATAGTATAGTATGGCATAAAAACTCATAAAAACATCATAGTATAGTAAGGCACAAAAAGTCATACAAATGTCACTATACTATGAGGTTTTATGACTTTTTGTGCCTTATTATGCTATGTGATTTTTATGACGTTTTTGCCTTACTAAACTATGACTTTCTTTAACTTTTATGCCATACTATACTATGTCGTTTTTATGACTTTTTATGCCTTCAAGTCATGAAAAGTCATAGTATAGTATGGCAATAAAAGTCATAAAAACGACAGTATAGTATGGCATAAAAAGTCATAAAAAGTCATAGTATAGTAAGGCATAAAAAGTCATAGTATAGTAAGGCATAGAAAGTCATAAAAACGTCATGGTATAGTAAGGTATAAAAAGTCATGAAAACCTCATAGTATAGGAAGGCAAAAAAGTCATAAAACGGACATAGTATAGTAAGGCATAAAAAGTCACAAAAACGTCATAGTATAGTAAGGTATAAAAAGTCATGAAAACCTCATAGTATAGTAAGGCATAAAAAGTCATTAAAAGTCATAGTATAGTATGGCATAAAAGTAATGAAATACCTCATAGTATAGTATGGCATAAAAAGTCACAAAAACGTCGTAGTATAGTAAGTTATGAAAAGTCATAAAAACCTCATAGTAGTATAGTAAGGCATAAAAAGTCATGAAAACCTCATAGTATAGTATGGCATAAAAAGTTAGAAAAACGTCATAGTATAGTATGGCATAAAAAGTCATGAAAACCTCATAGTATAGTAAGGCAAAATAGTCATAAAACGGACATAGTATCGTAAGGCATAAAAAGTCATAGTATAGTAAATCAGAAAAAGTCATAAAAACGACATAGTATAGTATGGCATAAAAATTCATAAAAACGTCATAGTATAGTATGGCAATAAAGTCAGAAAAATGACATAGTATAGTAAGGAAGAAAACCATCACAATATAGTAAGGAATAAAAAGTCCTTCATAATAACATAGTATACAAAGCCATAAAAAGTCATAAAACAGACATAGTATAGTATGCCATAAAAAGTCATAAAATCCTTATAGTAAAGTATGCCATAAAAAGTCATACAAACGTCATAATATACTAAGGCATAAAAAGTCATAAAAACGTCATAGTATAGTACGGCAAAAAAGTCATAAAAAGTCATAATATAGTATGGCATAAAAAGTCATAAAAGCGTCATAGTATAGTATGGCATAAAAAGTTACAAAAACGTCATAGTATAGTAAGGTATAAAAAGTCATGAAAACCTCATAGTATATTATGGCAAAAAAGTCATAAAACGGACATAGTATCGTAAGGCATAAAAAGTCATGGTATAGTAAGGTATAAAATGTCATAAAAACGTCATAGCATAGCAAGGCATAAAAAGTCATAAAAACGTCATTGTATAGTAAGGTATAAAAAGGCATGAAAACCTCATAGTATAGTATGGCAAAAAAGTCATAAAACGGACATATTATCGTAAGGCATGAAAAGTTATAGTATAGTATGGCATAAAAAGTCATGAAAACCTCATAGTATAGTATGGCATAAAAAGTCATGAAAACCTCATAGTATAGTAAGGCAAAATAGTCATAAAACGGACATAGTATCGTAAGGCATAAAAAGTCATAGTATAGTAAATCAGAAAAAGTCATAAAAACGACATAGTATAGTATGGCATAAAGATTCATAAAAACGTCATTGTATAGTATGGCATAAAAAGTCATACAAACGACAGTATTGTAAGGCATAAAAACATCACAGTATTATAAGGAATAAAAAGTCATAAAAAGTCATAGTATATAATGCCATAAAAAGTCATGAAAACGTCATAATATACTAAGGCATAAAAAGTCATTAAAACGTCATAGTATAGTACGGCAAAAAAGTCATAAAAAGTCATAATATAGTATGGCATAAAAAGTCATAAAAGCGTCATAGTATAGTAAGGTATAAAAAGTCATGAAAACCTCATAGTATATTATGGCAAAAAAGTCATAAAACGGACATAGTATCGTAAGGCATAAAAAGTCATGGTATAGTAAGGTATAAAATGTCATAAAAACGTCATAGTATAGTATGGCATAAAAAGTCATGAAATCGTCATAGTATTGTAAGGCATAAAAAGTCATAAAAACGTCATAGTATAGTATTGCATAAAAAGTCAAAGAATAGTAAGGCATAAAAAGTCATAAAAACGTCTTAGCATAGCAAGGCATAAAAAGTCATAAAAATGTCATTGTATAGTAAGGCATAAAGAGTCATAGTATAGTAAGGCATAAAAAGTCATAAATACGTCATAGCATAGCAAGGCATAAAAAGTCATAAAAACGTCATTGTATAATAAGGCATAAAAAGTCATAGTATAGTAAGGCATAAAAAGTCCTAAAAAGGACACAGTATAGTATGGCCTAAAAAGTCACAAAAACGTCATAGTATATAGTAAGGCATAAAAAGTCATAAAAACCTAATAGTATAGTATGGCATAAAAAGTAATAAAAACCTCATCGTGTAGTATGGCATAAAAAGGCATAAAAATGTCATAGTATAGTAAGGCATAAAAAGTCATAGTATAGTATGGCAAAAATGTCATAAAAACGACATAGTATAGTAAGGCATAAAAAGTCCTAAAAACATCATAGCATAGTAAGGTATAAAATGTCATAAAAACGACATAGTGTAGTTGACATAAAAAGTCATGAAAACGTCATAGTATTGTAAGACATAAAAAGTCATAGTATAGTAAGGTATAAAAAGTCATAAAAACTACATAGTATAGTATCGCATAAAAAGTTACGAAAACGTCATAGTATAGTAAGGTATAAAAAGTCATGAAAACCTCATAGTATTGTATAGCAAAAAAGTCATAAAACGGACATAGTATCGTAAGGCATAAAAAGTCATGGTATAGTAAGCTATAAAATGTCATAAAAACGACATAGTATAGTATGCCATAAAAAGTTATGAAAACGTCATAGTATTGTAAGGCATAAAAAGTCATATTATAGTAAGGCATAAAAAGTCATAAAAATTTCATGGCATAGCAAGGCATAAAACGTCATAAAAACGTCATTGTATAGTAAGGCATAAAAAGTCATAGTATAGTAAGGCATAAAAAGTCCTAAAAAGGACACAGTATAGTAAGGCATAAAAAGTCATAAAAACCTCATAGTATAGTATTGCATAAAAAGTAATAAAAACGTCATAGTGTAGTATGGCATAAAAAGTCATAAAAATGTCATAGTATAGTAAGGCATAAAAAGTCATGAAAACGTCATAGTATTGTAAGGCATAAAAAGTCATGAAAACGTCATAATATTGTAAGGCATAAAAACGACATAGTATAGTAAGGCATAAAAAGTCCTAAAAACGTCATAGTATAGTGAGGCATAAAAAGTCATAGTATAGTAAGGAATAGAAAGTCATGAAAACGTCATAGTATATTATGGGAAAAAAGCCATAAAAAGGACACAGTATAGTAAGGCATAAAAAGTCCTAAAAACGTCATAGTATACTATGGTGAAGAAGTCATTAAAATGACATAGTATAGTAAGGCAGAAAAAGTCATAGTATAGTATTGCATAAAATGTCATAAAAACGTCATAGTATAGTATGCGATAAAAAGTCATGAAAACGTCATAGTATAGTAAGGCATAAAAAGTCATAGTATAGTAAGGCATAAAATGTCATAAAAACGACATAGTATAGTAAGGCATAAAAAGTCATGAAAACGTCATAGTATAGTAAGGCATGAAAAGTCATGAAAACGTCATAGTATTGTAAGGCATAAAAAGTCATGAAAACGTCATAGTATAGTAAGGCATGAAAAGTCATAGTATAGTAAGGCATAAAAAGTCCTAAAAAGGACACAGTATAGTAAGGCATAAAAAGTCCTAAAAACGTCATAGTATACTATGGTGAAGAAGTCATTAAAATGACATAGTATAGTAAGGCAGAAAAAGTCATAGTATAGTATTGCATAAAATGTCATAAAAACGTCATAGTCTAGTATGCGATAAAAAGTCATGAAAACGTCATAGTATAGTAAGGCATAAAAAGTCATAGTATAGTAAGGCATAAAATGTCATAAAAACGACATAGTATAGTAAGGCATAAAAAGTCATGAAAACGTCATAGTATTGTAAGGCATAAAAAGTCATGAAAACGTCATAGTATTGTAAGGCATAAAATGTCATAAAAAGTCATAGTATAGTAAGGCATAAAATGTCATAAAAACGACATAGTATAGTAAGGCATAAAATGTCATGAAAACGTCATAGTATAGTAAGGCATGAAAAGTCATGAAAACGTCATAGTATTGTAAGGCATAAAACTTCATAATACGTCATTGTATTGTAAGGCATAAAAAGTCATAAAAAGTCATAGTATAGTAAGGCATGAAATGTGATAAAAACGACATAGTATAGTAAGGCAGAAAAAGTCATAGTATAGTATTGCATAAAATGTCATAAAAACGTCATAGTCTAGTATGCGATAAAAAGTCATGAAAACGTCATAGTATAGTAAGGCATAAAAAGTCATAGTATAGTAAGGCATAAAATGTCATAAAAACGACATAGTATAGTAAGGCATAAAAAGTCATGAAAACGTCATAGTATTGTAAGGCATAAAAAGTCATGAAAACGTCATAGTATTGTAAGGCATAAAAAGTCATAAAAACGTCATAGTATAGTAAGGCATAAAATGTCATAAAAACGACATAGTATAGTAAGGCATGAAATGTGATAAAAACGACATAGTATAGTAAGGCATAAAAAGTCATGAAAACATCATAGTATAGTAAGGCATAAAAAGTCATAGTATAGTAAGGCAAAAATGTCATAAAAACGACATAGTATAGTAAGGCATAAAAAGTCATAGTATAGTATTGCATAAAAAGTCATAGTATAGTAAGGCATAAAAAGTCATGAAAACATCATAGTATTGTAAGGCATAAAAACGACATAGTATAGTAAGGCATAAAAAGTTCTAAAAACGTCATAGTATAGTGAGGCATAAAAAGTCATAAAAACATCACAGTATTGTAAGCCATAAAAAGTCATAAAAACGTCACAGTATAGTAAGGCATCAAAAGTCATAGTATAGTAAGGCATAAAATGTCATAAAAACTACATAGTATAGTAAGGCATAAAAAGTCATGAAAACGTCATAGTATTGTAAGGCATAAAAAGTCATAAAAACATCATAGTATAGTAAAGCATAAAAAGTCATAGTATAGTAAGTCATAAAAAGGCCTAAAAAGGACACAGTATAGTATGGCATAAAATGTCATAAAAACGACATAGTATAGTATGCCATAAAAAGTCATGAAAACGTCATAGTATTGTAAGCCTTAAAAAGTCATGAAAACGTCATAGTATTGTAAGCCTTAAAAAGTCATAAAAACGTCATAGTATTGTAAGGCATAAAAAGTCATAAAAACGTAATAGCATAGCAAGGCATAAAAAGTCATAAAAACGTCATTGTGTAGTAAGGCATAAAAAGTCATAGTATAGTATGGCATAAAAAGTCATAAAAAGGACACAGTGTAGTATGGCATAAAAAGTCATAAAAATGTCATAGTATAGTAAGGCATAAAAAGTCATGAAAAAGTAATAGTATTGTAAGGCATAAAAAGTCATAAAAACGTCATAGTATAGTAAGGCATAAAAAGTCATCGTATATTAAAGCATAAAAAGTCATAGTATAGTATGGCATAAAAAGTCATAAAAATGTCATAGTATAGTATTGCATAAAAAGTAATAAAAACCTCATAGTATAGTATTGCATAAAAAGTAATAAAAACCTCATAGTGTAGAATGGCATAAAAAGTCATAAAAACGACATAGTATCTAAGGCATAAAAAGTCCTAAAACGTCATGGTATAGCAAGGCATAAAAAGTCATGAAAACGTCATAGTATTGTAAGGCATAAAAAGTCATAAAAACGTCATAGTATAGTATTGCATAAAAAGTCATAGCATAGCAAGGCATAAAAAGTCATAAAAACGTCACTGTATAGTAAGGCATAAAAAGTCATAGTATAGTAAGGCATAAAAAGTCCTAAAAAGGACACAGTATAGTATGGCCTAAAAAGTCACAAAAACGTCATAGTATAGTATTGCGTAAAAAGTAATAGTATAGTAAGGCATAAAATGTCATAAAAACGACATAGTATAGTATGCCATAAAAAGTCATGAAAACGTCATAGTATTGTAAG